>NC_050452.1:31256274-31318774 GCF_903995425.1 Onychomys torridus
GAATGCTTTATAGGTTCCTCCTCTCCCCAGCAAGAGCATGGGAATTAAAACTGCAGAGAGGAGGTGGGGGCTGGGGGAATGGCCGAAGGAGGCAGTTGGCACGGTGCAGGGAACCCTAGCCACCTCTCTGCCAGTTTCTGGAACACGACCACAGGCTCTTGCTGTGAGGAGCATTTCTGTTTGCTCTTGGGAAGGCTGCCCTCTGCCTTGGCCCCATCTGGCTGCTTGGCATCTTTCCCTTCTTAAATTGCTGTGGTAGGTAGGGACTCCATTTTCCCCTTGCCTTCGGTACCTTTTCCTTCGGAGAGTCAGCATGTTCTGAAATGACTTCCTTTCCTTCTTTTTCTTCATGTCATGCCCCCCTGCCCCCTGCTGTAATAAAGCATCATGCAGGTAGAAACTCATTTCCCAAGTTTGCTTGACTGTCAGAGCCAGGCATCCAGATGGTGGCCGTGTGCACCAAACACATGTTGCTGTTGTGTGGAGGTGAGGTGACTTAATTTCCCCAGGCTTCCTTGCTAGCTCTGGGCTCAAGGGCACATGACTTAATTTTTTTCTGGGTACTCCTTCCTCTGTGAAATCCAGAGGGTGTCTCTGCTTCTCCTGGGACTGCTGTTGCTAATGCATGAAAGGACAGCCCAACCTAAGGTTGGTGGTGTCCCTGCTGGAGGTGTAGTGGGTGGCCATCAGACTGTGAGTGAGTTTCCTCAGGCTTGGGAACTCAGGGGCTTGTGTTGGGATGGCCAGGAGACCTCCTGAGCAGAGCTGCCATGTTGTTGCGGCCACTCCACAGGGTGGCTCCTGAGCCCTGAGACATGGCTTCGGCAGACATGAAGACACTTTCTAATGTGAATAAACGCATGGGTGAGATGAGCCTTGAGCACGTGGGAGGAGATGGTCCTGTTGTGGATGTTTGGAGCTAAATGAAAAGCACTGTTAATATCACCTGTTGCTTTTTCAATTTTCACCATGTAACCACCAGAATGTTTAAAGTGACAGGCTGATGGAGAGGCTGGCTGGAGGGGGAAGGGCGGTCTGCTAACACTTCCTAACTGAAGTGACAGTGTCCCTTTGGGGCACTGTCTGTAGTGCTGGCTGTAAGTAAAAGCTCCCCGAGTCTAGGTGCTGGTAGGGTTCACACCCACTGGCTTCCCACCTCAGCTCTGCTTTCTGTTGCCTGTGTGACCTTGAGCCAGGGAGGTTTATGGCTCATTGGTTTCTCCCCTCTGTAAACAAGAAGCTCAGCCCGGTGATGATGAACAGTGACAAAGAACCTTTGTCCACAGCAGGCCCTCTTGTGTCTTGTCGGGCCTGGGTCCCCAAATCTAGAGGACCTGCAGCTGACTTGTGGGGGAGGAGACCCACAGGGCACACAGTCTGAGTGAAAAGACAAACTCAGTAGGAGTCCAGCCCAAAGGGGCTCTCTGAAGAATGTACCAGGAAGTGCTGATGGTCCCATCTGCAAGGCTTTCTGCTCAGTGCCCCTAGGCTTTGTGCTCTGGGGGTGGGGGTCGGGGCTCACAGTTGCTTATCCCTAACCTTCAGCCAAGCTAGTCACTCTGATGTGTCAGGAGAGTGTTGGGCCACTCCTGGAGGAGTCCCATCTGCACCAGCTTCTCTCAGCTGCCTGCATTATTTTACACTTGAAACTTAAGCTCTCTCCCAGTACCTCCCCCAAGTGGGTGTGGCCAGAGCATGGGCTCCTAATCTACCACTTTCTGTCTGGCCAGCTAGGGGACTGACTGTGTGCTGAGTGAAACTCCAAGGGAACCAAGCCTCTTCTCCCTGGAAGCTCTGGTGTCCTGGGGTATCACCGAGTGTGTGCTCTACGTGGAAAGGGACCCTGGGGACACTTTGCATAAGCTTAGCAGGGTCAGACCTCCTTTGCACACTGCCTGAAAATGTCTGGCAGGGATCGAGGCAGAAGCAGGCTGGGCTCACATCTAAACTGAAATGAGTGGGACTGTGGGATTGCAGGTCTTGGATTCGTGTGTGTGTGTGTGTGTGTGTGTGTGTGTGTGTGTGTGTGTGTGTGTATGTTTTCTGAGTTTTAGGTGCTTCCTGAGACTTCTAAGTTTTATTTACTTCCTGAGGAATTAAAAAAAAGTGTTTTTATTTTGTATGTATGAGTGTCTTTCCTGAATGTAGGTATGTGTACTATGCATGCCTGGTGCTCAGGGAGGTCAGAAGAGGGCAACAGATTTCCTAGAACTGGAGTTCTGATTGACTCTAAGCCACAAGCATGTGTGAGTTCTAGGAAATGAACCCAGATCCTCTGCAGGAGCAACAAGCGCTCTTCGCTACTGAGCCTTCTTGCCAGCCTCCAACTTCCTGAGTCTCCTTCTTCTGTGAGGGAGTGTTTCCTAGTTATTACAGATGGAGTGAATGAATGAAGATCCAGGGATGTCCCCGGAGCATCCTCAGGGCAGGGAATGGACTTCTTTGGTCAGCTGCACTATCATCTTCCTGCTGTTCCTGAAGGAGCAGGCTCTCTTTGCTTGCTTTTCTCACCCGGCCAATGAGCACACCTCCACTTGGAGTTCAGCTCCATCACCAGCTGAACTCCCAAGAACCTTCACCGACAGCCTCATGTCCCCTCCCCAGGAAAAGTCAGGCACATCTCCTTGCTGCTTTGTGCATCCTCTATCACTGTCCCAGACAAACTGTTGAAGCTGCTGGTGACTTTTGTGCCTCTCTGTAATGTACCACAAGGAGGAAAGTGCTGTCCACTCACAGCGGGATCTCAGAGTTGGATGCAAATAGAGCACTCAGTAGGTTTATAGAGCACTCAGTAGGTTTACAGACTTGGTTTTGGGCTTGTTGGCCTCAAGTTGCCATAATGTTAGCACTAGATTGGGCTCACACATAAACTGAAATTTGTGGGTCTGATTTCCTTGGACCCACCTGCCCTTAGTAAGGTCACCTCCAGTGATAGCTGTCTGATCACCAGATACCACAGTGATGCACTCCCATGCTGTCCAACGGCCTAAGACTAACAGCCAGGGCATATGGGTAAACTCTCTGCTCTTTTAATGGGGCAGGGGCAGGAAGTGCTGGGGAAAAATGTCCTCCAACTCTATATTCTCGGAAGGCCACAATTGCTTTTCTCGTCAATGCACCTTAGGACACCCTTTAGACAACAAGCCTCTCTGTTGTTGGCAGGGATGCCTGCTAGGCCAGAGAGTCAGGTGATCAAGCATTAAGCAGTCTTTGATTGGATTTCTCCAGTGAGGTTTGGAACCTGTCAGGCTCAGGATGGCAGCAGCATTTTCACCAACTAAAAAAGCAGAAGGGCAGTGAACCCCACTTTGTGTCTGGCCTCTTTACTACATTGGTTACCATGGGAGTTTCACTGATATACGTTGTGCCTGGAAATATCCCAGTGGCTCAGCATGAGCCTGATTCCCGAGACCTCTGCATGTTTCTGTAAGTTTTGCTAAAAAAGAACACAAGATGCTTCAAGACACAAATGAACCTTGTTGCTGTAGGATATCAGAAATGGGGGGTCCTCCCAGAAGACAGGAAGGGTGCAGAATCACCCATCTCACGGTAGAAGTTGTTAATTTGAGATTTCACATGTCCCAGGCTGCTGGGTGGCAGCTGTCTTTCAAGTTTTCTGGTCAATGGTGAGGAGGGCTTTGCGGGTAAGTTAGGAAGGTCAAGTGGTCTTGTCACTTGGGCATTGAGGTAGGCTGAGAACTTGGGTGCTGTCCAACCTGTTCACTTCAGAAGGTGCATAGTGTACCTCTGCTCCCTGGAGCTTCCTTGGCACCCATGCTGATGTCCTCAAGAGCAAGGCATAATGTTTGAAAATACCAGCCGCCACCACCCCACCTTGTTCTGAAGCCCTGGGCTGCCATCAAATGTCATGAAGGAGATACCTAAACCATAATGACCTCATCCTGCTTTCTGGTGAGGAGAACAACTTGAGTACCTCAGATGCCCCAGCCGCGGAGGCTAGCAGCAGGCATTTAAAAATGCAGCTGGTGTCCTGTGACTGTTCAATGAAGGGTCGATTTGCTCCCATTTACTGGCACCAGTTAGGGAAAAGCATGATGGATTTGAAAAAAAAAAAAGCCATTTAAGAAGCTTAAAATTGTCTGTCTACGTTAAACAGAAATAGCTCTTTGAAATCCTTGCTCCTGAATTATGGGTGGAGTGTATACTGGCTTCATTTAATGCAAAAGGAGGCAATAAAGGGGGGGCATAGGAACAAAAGTGACCCAGGATGCAAATCCATGGGCAAGGGATAGTCAGCTCCGTTTCCTTGAGGGATATAGGACATGCTCCAGTAGATGGTTTTAAACCCGAGCACATACAGACAGCATTGTGTGGACTCTGTGGTTTTAATAAAAGCAGCACCTCAATTAGGGAGGGAAACATGGTTGGTGGGGCAGGGGAGGAGTTGTAGTGGGGTGGATGGGGATGACTTCGATAACAAACACATTATATACTCATTTGAAATTATTAAACAATAATAAAGCAGAAAAAAACCCAAAATGGCAGAGGCAAATCTAGTCACACCAATAACACCATTAAACAGGATTGTGTTGAACAAGTCAATCAAAAGATGGATATTTAACATCAGAATGGATAAATCCAGCAGCTGTAGTCTGTCTGGTCTACTGTAACAAAATGTCTGAGGCTGGGAGCTTGTAAATAAGAGAGATTTCTTTCATACACTCTTGGGCCGGAAGTTCAACTCAGGATACCCAGGTATTCAGTGTCTGGTGAGGGGCTGCTTCCCCATAGCTAGCAGGTTCCCTGGTGAGTCCTCATGTCACAGGGAAGTCTGCTTGGGGAGGGCAGAGCTTCACTCATCACTTCCTGCCCTGCCTCAGGCCACCACATTTGTTAGGTTTCAACAGGTAAATTCTGGGAACATAAACCCTTGAACCACAACACTGCCTCTGTGAGACACATCTTAGATCTAGAGGTGTAAACAGATGTGGGAAGATGGGAATAGAAACCCCCAAAAGCTAGAGTAGCTGTGTGGATAGCAAACAATATAGACTTTAAAATAAAACAATTATTAGAGATGAAGAACAACATTTTATAAGGATAAAACAGGGTCAGTGCTACAGGCCTGCGTAGCAGTTATATACATGCTCGCACTTAATGCTAAAATCCATGAGTAAAACCCAGAAGTGAAGGGAAGTGTTCAATAATGATAGACACATACTTAGTTTCCTTGCACGCTTTGTGGTGCCAGGGATGAGACCCAGGCCCTCAAACACACTAGGCATGCTCTACTGCTGAGGTACACCCTGAATCCGATAGCCCACTCTTAAATTTTCTGATTTTTGAGCATTTTCTATTCTTTGAAAATTTCATATATGAATATTTTGGTTGTATTCATCAGCTCCTCCTGCCTGCCCTCTCCCCACTTCATGCTCTCTTCCTTTTTCTTGTAACCCATGAAGACCAGTTGGCGCCACCTGTTTACATGCACATGGGTGTGGGGCTATCTACTAGAGCATGGGCAACCTACCATGGGCCACAACCATGGGCCACAACCCTGAAGAAAAATGACTCTCCCTTCCCCAGCAGCCATTGGCTACCGATAGCTCCTTAGCTGGGGCCTCAAGAGCCACCCGTACTGAATATTGACTGCCTTGATCGTGTGCAGGCAGTCACAGCTGCTGTGAGTTTGAGGACATTGGTCCTGTCACGCCCTGAAGACACTGATAGACCGACCCCTACTCTCCAGCCCCCTCCCCCTTTTTTGCCATGTTCCCTGAGGCAGGGGTGGGGATACTACAGATATCCCTTTAGGCCTGAGCACTCACAGTTACATATTCTCAGCATATTCTCTAGCTGACTACGAGTCCTTCATTAACCGTGCTTGCTAAAACAAGGTTCTCTGAGGAGGGCTGAGAGCAGCACTCTTGTTAATGGACTGGACAACTGGACAGAGTTGTCAAGGACGGGGAAAACTCAAGCAGGCTGGAAAGTCCGTCGCTCTAACAGGCCCTTGTAGATGTCAGCAGGGGATGCAGAGTTCTTCCTCGGGTGACATCCAAGGCCCCATTTTTCCTTCTGATTTACCACCCCCCACCCCAAACCCTCCTACCCACTGCTCCCTGGCTGGTTTGTTCGGGCCTGCTATGGCAAGTTTCCTGGCCTCTCCTCTCCCTCTTTATAACTGTTACCCTCGACCTTCCAAGCCTGCCTGCTAGTCTTGTCTTTCTGCACCCAATGCTAATGCCCCCTCCTGCTATCCCCAGTGCCGAGACCAACCCCTTCCCACCACACTCCAGACTCCCCTGGGTCTCAGGTTCCTCAAGCCCACTTCGCCCTCCCTTTTGTGGCCCCTCACCAGGCTCTACCCGACCCTGGTGGATGCTTAACTCTGTCTTCCGATCTCTCCATCCTGGATGGGAGTGCTCGGTGGGCGGGGCTGCTGCTTCTGCTCCCTCCTACTGCACAGAAGGATTGGGAAGTGGCCTCCTGCACTGAGGTAATACAGTGTTTATTTGTAGTCTAGACGTATTGTCAGTGAAGCTTCCTTTACTAGGCGCAATGATCCTGGCCTGGGTAAGGGTATGTATGGGACATGGGCTGGAAGGAGCCCCTCTAAAGAGGTTGTACAGTGAACAGACAGAGAAGAGTTTCTGGGGTGAGGATCCCAGTTGGCAGTGGCAACAGTAGCTCCAGGAAGCATTTCATGACCTCACATCCTCTGGTTCCCTGAGATTGATCCAACAGCCTGTCTTTTAAGATCTCTGGGAGCTTCTGACGACCCTCCAACTGCGGACCTGACGGCAGGGGTGTTTTTTCTGAAGTAGTTGACAGCTTGACAAGTTCCTCTGCACATGAGTCAGCAGGTGGCCTGCGGACCTTAGCTGTGTGCAGGCTGCAGGGTCCTTCCTAGATATATATGCACTGTCTTCAAACTGGTGCTCAAGGGACAGTGGACCTGCCCAGCAGCATCCCTGTGACTGCTCCTCCCTTCTTGCGAAAGGAAGAAGTCCTGGCTCTTGGGCTGTGCTCTCCCTTCATGGGATGGTGGGTGGCTGCATGTCTGGGAACAGAGGGAAGGCTGAGAGGTGAAGAAAACATGCTGTGGGCCAGGGTCTAGGGAGGAGGTTCCAGGGGACCTGGGTTTGACTTGCCCACAGCTGCCTGGTGATGTTTCTGTTTGTCAAAGGCAGGTTCTTTGTCAATGGTTTCCACCCATTAAGTGGGAACAGTTGTCCCTGAGCTGTGTGATATCTGTACCCCTCACCTAGTGTCTAAACATGATTTTTAATCAATTATTTTTTAAAATGTGTGTGTTTATGTATGGTTATGGACATATGTGTGCAGTGTGTAAGTCTGCCTGGGTGGAGCCAGCGAAAGACGTGGGCTGTCTCTATCACTCTCCACCTTGTTCCTTTGAGACTGGGTCTGTCACTGAACCCAGAGCTGGGCCGGCAAGTCCCAGCAATCCTTCTGTCTCAGTCCCCATCACAGCATTGGAGTTGCAGGTACGTGTGACCACACCTAGATTTTTATATGAGTTTTGGAGATTTGAATGCAGGTCTCCATGCCTGTGTAGCAAGGGCTGTTAGCCACTAAGCCTTCTCTCTAGCCTGCACCCCCCCCCCCACTAAAAAAAATCAGCTAAACCATCCTGTTCTTATAAACAAAACAGGCGAGTGATGACTTCCCATCATTACATTTGTCTTCTTCCAGCTCATAGGACTTGCCGGTTGCAAGCTTGGCTCTTTATCTCTGCCAACATTGGTTTTCTCTTAAAGACTATTTTACTTCGCCAAATTTAACTTTTGGTGAAGAAATTTGGAAGACCACTGTTGTCAGAGCAGTCTGTGGCATGCTGATTGACAGCATGCTTGGCTGTCGCCATGGAAATGTCCTGTGTAGTGACAATGCACACAATGTTCCTGTAGCTGGCAACATCTATAAGCTATGCAGGCCTAGGTCTCTTCCCTGGAGAGGATGGGATGGCTGTACCAAAGATCAGGATGGTGATGAGTACTCATATGGCAGCCTGGAAATGACTAAACCTAGAACGAGATAAAACCAGGCTGAGCCTGTTATCACACCTACCAGCCCCCAGCATCTTCGAGACAGGCCTGAGACTTCATGCATTTGGGTTTGAAAAATGGGCTCTGCACCCTGAGTGCTGGAGGCCTTGCTGCATTTCAGACACTGGCCACTGTGCTCCATCCGGCCCCTGTGTCTGTGTTGTCATGAATGTGTCAGTGTCACAGTTAGCTCTTCTGTCCCAACCTCCAAGCGTCATGACTGGGAGCCTCCAGGACCACTGTTGGCCGAGGGGCCAGGAGCTCTGTTGGAGCCTACACTCACCTTTCCTCTAAGGATCCTGTGCCTCTTGGAGCGTTTGAGGGTCCCTCTCCACTTCTCCCTTGGAGTAGCTCTGGATTTGTGGGAGACATTTGGGAAGTGGGATAAATGAACTCATACCTGTGGGTGTCACCTCACGGCTGAAGGGGCTCCCACAGCAGAGGTGAAACCCAGACTCCTGTCACTACCTGCGTGACTTCTTCAAGGGCCAGGTGCCCCTGCTTGTGTTGGTGGACATCAGTCATTATCAGCTTGGGCCACTCCAGCAAACCCCAAAGGCTGGGACTTCCAGTAGATTGCTTCTGACAATGTCAGAGGCTGTGTAGTCTGAGGTCAAGGTTCTGGGCAGTTCTGGTCTGGTGGGGTCCTCTTGTGCCCCACTATGGCGGCAACAGGCAGAAGCAAGCTCTCTTTTGTCCTGACATCACTTTCCTAACAGGAGGGCTCCCGAGGGCCCCGCCTCCTCACACCACGTCACCCTGCTAGGGGTGTAGCCTTGAACCTTGGAAATCCCGGCTGCCCTCCATTACCGAACCTCAGCAGGCTCCGCCTTTGTCTTGTCTGCTGCTGTGCCCTTTCCCCTGCCACACCCTTCCTGGTACCTCTGACGTGGCCCAGGCTCCTCTCTTCAGGTACTTCTCTCATCTCCTGCACCTCTGTCTGTCTGTCCCAGGCTGGTCCCACCATGTAGCCCTTCTCCTTCAGAGTCTTTCTTCCCCAGTGTAGTTAGTACAGGGAGGGGCTGTGCTTGATTGATGGATGGATGGATGGATGGATGGATGGATGGATTCATTCATTCATTCATTCACTCACTTACCATGAGTCTCCAGTGGTCAGCACCAGGCCAAGGGTGGAGCAGACACAAGGATGCTGCTGGGTCAGTGAGTAAGTGAGTGAAACTTGGGGTCCCTGCTGCTCTGGTTGCCTAGGTGCCTCTCAGTTTCCTTCAGACCCTGTTCATCACTCTGTAAGTTCTCTTTTACCAGAGCCAAGCCCACTTCAAGGTCCTTCCATCACATGGATCCCCATGGCTAAGTACGACCTGGGCTAGTTATGGTATCTTCCCAACCCAACTGGGAGCTCCTTAAGTGTATGTATGTTGAGGAGAGGGTTGCATCAGGACGCCCACCCTAGGGTTGGGATGTGAGAGGGTCTGCAGAAGACCTCAGGCCAGAATGTTGTCTTTGATCTCCTTCACTCTGTGCTGAGCTGCAAAGTTGACTGACGTCACCTGGTGAGTAACCCCGCAGTGGGCTGAGCACCCCGTAACTCTGAGCTCCAAGTTACCTCTCCATCTCATCACCCTCAACCGTACTTCCTGGAGCTTCTTGAGGGAAACCATGACACCCTTGAACTCTCTGTCCCCTTCCCTCTGGGTCCCCGGCATATCTCTAGACGATCTGTGCACACAGCAGGTGCAGTCTGCTGGGAGTGTCCTATGCATGTCAAGTCACAATGAGCGTGGAAAGGATGTGGAAACCACAGAAAGAAGTTATTCTTTGCTTGGACGTCACCAACCGTTCCTACCGGTTCTCAGTGGTGTGCTTACGCTTGGCCTTTTGACTCTCTTCAGCAGAGCTGGGGCAGAAACAACAGAAGGGCTAAAGCCTTTGGGGAGACCTCTTCAGGGTCCTGTGCACATTAGTAAGGCATTCCTGGATGCTGCAGGCAATCTGTCCAGAGCTGGTGAGGGATAGTTGGAACTGTAGCCTTGGCATTCTGGTGGGGATATTTGCAAATTACTACAACCTATCTGAAGCTCAATTCTTCCCTACCAAATAAGGAAAAGAAGGGGTTGGGGATTTAGCTCAGTGGTAGAGCACTTGCCTAGCAAAACCAAGGGCCTGGGTTCAGTCCTCAGCTCCGGGCGTAGGGGGGTGAGGGGAGACAAAATAAGGGACAGAAGTGGACTTTCTCCAAGAAATTTAAAACAACGTGTCAGTTATCCCCAATGTTTTATACCACCTCAGAAGGGGCAGCTGCCCTCCCTCAGACTTGTGGACTGCTGCTGCTTTTGGGGCTTGTTTGTCTTATAAATGCAGTTAGCTTGGCTTGGACCTGATGGACAACTTTGCAGTTCTAGCCTTGGGTCCAAGTGTAATAAATGGTCCTTAGAAACCACACCCTAGAACAGATGAGAACAAGACAATAGAGCCATGCCCTCCGGCTGCTGGCTGTACTGATTATGTCATATTGTCTAAGGAATGTGCCCTTCCTGCTGGCATACTAGCAGGAGGTAATTCCTTTTATCTCTATTTTTTTATTATGAATGTGCATGCAAGTGTATATGTGTGTGCATACCTGTGCCCCCTTAGGTTGACATCAATTGTCTTTCTTATCATCCCTCACCTTCAATCATTACATATTGAAGCAGGGGCTCTCACTGAACCATCTAGGCAGCCTCTTTGCTCTGGGGAACGCCCTGTCTCTGCCTCACAGGTGCTGGGGATTACAGAAGGGCCCTCATGCCCAGCCCTTTCATGTGGGTTCTGGAGATCTGAATTCCAGGCCTCATGCTAATCGGTAAGTGCTGTACCTGCTGAGCCATCACCCCAGCCGGGAGGGCTCATCTTGGTGTGGGCAGAGCTGTGCACAGGCTTCAGAGCGGTAATTGCTTAAAAGCTTTAGAACAGTTCTGGCACTCAGAGCTGCAGAAGCGGCGGCTATTATGGCTTGTACATATTTCCTCATTTGTACTGGATTCTGTCTAAAGAGAGGAGGGTATAGATTCTGTCGCAGCACTTAGTTATTCTTGCAGATTATATGTCATCATTTCCCACCTCAACGTGTCTGTCCTGTTCAACACCTGGCAAGATCATCCACAAGAAGCTCAAGGACAAAGAGGAGTTCACGTGTGCAGAGTGTTGGGAGGGGAGTGTGGCTGTGCTCTCCTGAACTCCCATGAACAACTCTTGTTCCAGTGACAATCGGATCTGGTTTCTGAACGTGTTAACATATTCAGAGTAGCAGTTTCTTTTTCTTTTCAGAAATCGTGTTTGTGGTGGGAAATTGAAATGTCTGATGATATTGGAAGCACAGTATCAACCAGAATATTTAGAAATTACCGTTTTATGGGATGCCTTGGTGGTGTTTGATTTTGACACTGTGCTTTGGTCTTGGAGGCTGTGGCTGGATGTGCAGGAAGGAGCCTGGCTGTTCATCTCTGTGTTCTCGGCATCTTCTGTGAGCAAGGGTACCGTGCTGCTCAAAGGGTAGGAAATAAAACAGAGGCAGCTTTTTCTGCAGCTGGGAAGTGACTGGGGTTTTCTTCCTGATTTACTTAAAGATATAGATCTGGAGCAAGTGACTCTACCTCTCTGGGCCTTGTTTCCTTAGCTGTCCAATGCTGAGGAGAGATTGCACACTGCCTGGTACAGTCTTGTCCTGGCTGCTGCTCCTGAGTCTGGAAGCACAATGTCCTGAGATGCATATAGCCTGACTTGGGGCCATCTTGACCTGCTTCCTCACATGCTCTCTGGCGCAATGGACAGGTCTCCTTTTGCAGCTGAGGCGGTTCGGTGTGGGAATTGAGAGACCAGGTTTCCTGGTGTGTGTGTGTGTGTGTGTGTGTGTGTGTGTGTGTGTGTGTGTTTGGGTTCTGTTCCATCCAGTTTGCACCTGTTGGGCTATCAGGAAGGGGGAAGAGGCGGGCCATGGTAGATGGGCCAGATCTCCTTCTGGGTTCCTGACCTCCTGTTGCTTCTACATTTGTGGAGTGTTCCCTGGGGGCTGTGCTGTGGCTTCCTCCATCAGGCTCTCAACCACCATGCCCAGAGGAAGCAAGACACTTGGATGTAACAGTCATTGAGGGGGGAGCGCTAATGAGTCCGGGACCTGGATGAAGAGAGCCTGCTTCTCTCTGCACAGCCTTGTGCCTTCGGGTGGGTCTGAGGAAGGTGGCCTGAGACCGCTGAGCCCAGGGTAGAGCAGGACAAGATTCCATTCATGACAAAGGGTAAAAAAGGTTTGAGAAGCACCTTTTTGGAGTTGTATTTTACTCTCTGAACACACCTGCTGGTTCTATTGTCTCCTGAGAACATGCTGTGCTGAGGTGAACTTGGCCTTCTTAAATGCAGCCTTCCACCCCCAAGGCTTCCTGGCCTGTTCATTATTTGTGTGGTCTGGAGAGAATTGATAGCCAGTGGATGGTTTCAGTTGCCCTGGCCCAGCCCTGGGGGTGGTGGAGACAACTATGGCTGCCCTTGTAATGGGAAGGGATTAGGTGTGAGTTAACGTTGGGTGAGACTCCGGTCAATGGAGATCACTTTGATAGGAAAGGTTGCTTTCCTGAAGGTAAGGTAACCAGGTGTTCCAATTGAAGAAAATGCGGCATACTATAAAACATTAAAGGATGGGTTTTTAAAAAATCTATTTAGTCATTGTGTGTATGTGCCAAATGACTGGCTCCCAGGGTTTTTTTTTTCTTTTCTGGAAGGGCGGGGCAGGGAGCAGGGAATGGGCGGGGCAGGGAGCAGGGAAGGGGCGTGGCCCAGAGAGGCGGGCTTTAGAGTGGGACTTCTGACTTTAAAAGTCAGACCGGAAGTCAGGCTGTGTGTACCGGAAGTAGAATCAGTGTGTTAGGGCTGTTAGAGTTCATCGACTTCCTCTTCTCTTTAAAGTTGCCTGAGATTGAGTGGCTTGGCAGGGTGTAGGAGGCAGATGGACGGTGGGGTGCGGAGAGCAGGGTCCGAAGGCAGGTGGAGCCGGGCGCCCTGGTGGCCCAGAGGACCTGGCCCTGACGTAGGTAGTGGCTCTGGAGGCCACAAGGGTCGCTGGTGTGGGGATGAGTGTTCCCTGCGTCATTCTGTCCTGCGAGGGTGGCTAATTCCTTCACGCATCCAACAGTGCCAGGTCTCAGAGACAATATCCTGATAAAGGCCACAAGACAGTAAGAGCAGGAGCTGGGACTTGACACAAGGTCTGGAGTGAAGTCTTGGCTCTTTTTCCTGCATTCTGCTCTGTCCAGGGAAGCCCCAGGGTTTCAGGGCCTCTGGGTCAGTGTTGGCAGTCACCAAGAGCTTGCTGAGGCAGCCCTGACTAGATCAGCATGAGTGAGATGGAGTAAAAACAGCTCAAGGGTGGGGGGTGGAGGGTATGTATTTAGATCCTGCCTCCTCGTGTACTTAGGGGCTAGATACATTCTCATTGACTTGGTGCACGTCTGTGTGGTGAGGAGTGGACCAGATTGCCTTTCTTAAAGTCCCAACTCTGGGACCTGTTAATCCACAGCAGCGTTTCCTAAATATTTTTTTGCTTGGTAACGATGCTTGATACGTCTATCATTTCTTTCCCACCCAAAGTTCCTGTGTGGATTCACAGTGCTGATGGAGTGCTGGCCTTAAGGTAGAGCCCATCTTCATGACAACAGGCTTGTGTGACAACGGTTATTTTACCTTTCTGGCCTTAGTAGACATCAATGTTTGCTTCCAGGCTTACCCACTGGGGACACCAGGAAGGAGTCCTGCTGCTTGGCAGGCCTGTGCTTCCATGCTGAGTTCATGGATCCTTCTAGAGTCATCTAACTTCATTGAGCCTCAGTTTCTCCGTTGTTGGAGCTGGCAGTCTCTGGCCTTGCTACCCCCTGTTGAGTGAGTCCAGGTGATGGGACACAGCTCTGCTTCCCCACCCTGCAAAGAGGTAGCCTACAGGACGATACAGAGCTTGGGAACTAGATGAAGATGTTAACACAGTAACAACGCTTCATGAATTCTCTGCTTGGGCTGTAAGTCTTGTCTTCCTTGACCTAATTGTTCACATCTATACCTTGTCTCAGACAGCTTCTTACTGTACCAAAGGCCCAGCCTCCTCCCTGTCTTCCACTCCCCAGGGGCTGCCCTCTAGGCAGACCTCCATGTTGGTCCTGGAGCCATGGCTCTGAAGTATGAGGGATTTTTCTTTCCAGGCATACACCTCTGAGTGGCTCCTTTTGTACTTAAGGTCAAGTTCAAACCTTGTCGCTGGGCACAGTGCACATATTCACCTCCAGGGCACAGGGCACATGTTCACCTCCATGCCTTTAGTGTCAGCCTCAAGCAAGAGCAGGGAGAATGTACTCCTAAGAACCTGAGTGGAACTTGGACTCTGCAGAGGGTTCCAAGCTGAGATATGGGTGCTCTGACGAATCTTAGGCCCAGCTGGGGAAACTATTAAAAGAAGAAGGGAGAAGTACAAGCAGGTTATTTTAAAAATAAACTCACTGTTTTTTCAGGCTTGCTATAGTCAGTGAGTTGTGCCCTGACTGTTGCTGGGAGAGCATCAGGATCATGGCTGCAGGTTAGCTGTATTTGGATTGCTGTTACTGGAAAGATGCCCCATAGAAATATCTTTTGTAATAGTTGTTTCTTTTCTTTCTTTTCTTTTCTTTTCTTTTCTTTTCTTTTCTTTTCTTTTCTTTTCTTTTCTTTTCTTTTCTTTTCTTTTCTTCTCTCTCTCTCTCTCTCTCTCTCTCTCTCTCTCTCTCTCTCTTTCTCTCTCTTTTCTTTTTGGTGAGGTCTTATGTTTTTGATGAGGTACATGTGCATGAGGTCCCTCCCTTCCAGAATGCCTGTCTCCATTTTGTTAAGGCTTTCTCAAAGCGATTCTGTGGTCAGTCTACAAACGTTGACACTCTCATTATGTGTGTGTATGCCCCGCTGGGGGGGCCACATCTGCTTCAGAGAGGGCAGGGGTCTTGAGGGACCAAGGTGATCACTGTGTGACTGTTTAGCCTTTTAACCTCTTCAAGGCATTTCTGAAGCACCTGTTCCTTTAATTGGGGAAAGTCTGTGCCGAGAGGGCTGTCTTCTGCAGGTGTGGCCGAGAGCCACACCCTGGTAGCTGGCTGCCTTGTATGCTCAGGGAGGTGTGTTAGGGCAGTGTTCTTCTGGCTGGGCACAGCTGAGAAAGAGCTTGCCCAAGGCCAGCCTGGCTTGAGGTGAGCCCTTGGCTGGGATCAAACTCCCCACTGCCACCTGTTCATGGCACATCTGGATGAACAGAATGCCTGGGGCTCCTGAACATTTATGCTTCTAGGTATTATTGCCACAGAATTAGTTACTTCTCCTTGCCGTGACTGCAGACCTCACAGGAACAACTCGAGGGTGGACGGACTCACTTTGGCCCCTGGTTTGAGAGGCTGCAGTCCATCATGGAGAAGGTGTATCATCGTAGGAGTATGAGGTAATTACTTATACCCTGGGGCATGCAGGAAGCTAAGAACTCTCGGAAGGAGGGCAGGGTTGTAACTCTCCGGGGCCACACTCTAACGACCCACTTTCTCAGGCTAGGTCCTGCCTCCTGAGATTCCACAACCTCCCAAAACAGCACCACCTGCCTGCAACCGAATGTGTGTGCACGCACATGTTTGCACAGATGTGTGGGGGCATCTTACCTTCAAGCTATAGCACACTGTGAAGGTTCAGAATGACAGAATTAATCATAATATTGCAAACAGGAATAACAACACATCGACCTGGGCTCCCTCTGCTCTGCTTCCCTTTGATGCTCTCTAGGGCTCTGTGGAGGAGGCGCACACTTAGAGAGATGGCGAGTCTTTTGTGGAACACACACTTGAAAATAATTTCATTGTGTATTCAGTGTGCATGTGCTGTGTCCCGTAAAGACGCTTTCATACATAGACTATTGTACGTCTAGTGCACCTGTAAAGACGCTTTCATACATAGACTATTATACATCTAGCGTACCCATAAAGACGCTTTCATATATAGACTATTGTACGTCTGTCCCTGTCCTCTGTCCTTTAGGCAGTTTCACTTCTACTTTTGCGTGGTACATACACTGTGATTTTAGGTGCTATACACAGTCTAGGAACCACAAATGAGAGAATACATAGTCTTCCTTCCAAGACTAGTTGAATGCACTTAATGCGACCGTCTCCATTTGCCCCCATTTCATCGCAAATGACGCAACTTTGCTCTTTGTGGCTGAAAGCCATCCCACGTGTGTGTGCATATGGACAACTTTGAAAATCCCTTCCTGTGCTGGTGGACACTTGGGCTGTTATGAAGTGCTGCAGTGGACAAGAGTGTGCAAGGACCTCTGTGGCATGCCGACAGAGTTCTTTGGGTAAATACTAGGACTGGTGTCCGGGTTATATGGTAGACACAGTTTTAGTTTTTTGAGGAACTGATTTCCACCATGGTTTGGACTAGTTTACAGTCCCACAAGCTGTGTGTAAGGATTCCCTTTTGTCCACACCCTTGACCATTTTTGTGGTTCTCTCTCTCTCTCTCTCTGTCTCTCTCTCTCTCTCTCTCTCTCTCTCTCTCTCTCTCTCTCTCTGTGTGTGTGTGTGTGTGTGTGTGTGTGTGTGTGTGTGTGTGTATGTATGCACACGCGCGTGTGTGCATGTAGGACAGAGGAGGACATCTAGTGTCCTGATATTTTTTCAACACAGGGTGGCTCACTGAAGCTAGAGCCAGGCTGGTAACCAGCTAACCCTAGCAATCCTTCTGCCTCTCCTTCGCACATCACTGAGGTTAAGTGGCATATGTGGCCATGCCCTGTTTTTTTATTTGGGTGCTAGGTGTCCAGACTGAAGTCGCCAGGCTTGCACAGCACCCCAGCTTCCTTCTCCCCCTCTTACTGTGTGTGGGTGTTTTCTTAGTGGCTGCCCTTCTCCCCGGGGTGGGGTGGAATCTCAGTGGAGTTTGGATTTGTGTTTCTTGGGTGGCTGGTGAGGTTGAACAGTTTTGGGGGTGTGTTTATTGGCCCTTTGTTCCTCATCCTCTGAGAACTATCCTTCATTTCATCAGCCCATTTGTTGATTGGGTTGGTTAGCTTCTGTTTAGTTGTAAGTTCTCTGTATAGTCTACATAGTAATCCTCTGTCAGATGTCTAGCTAGCAAAGATTTTCTCCCGTTCTGTAGGCTGCCCCCTATTCCATTGTTTCTTCTGCTGTGCAGAAGCTTCTGAAGTTAGTTAGTTGTTGGTCTCATTTCCTGACAACTGGAATTTCATTCAGAAAGCCTTTGCCTATGTCAAATCCTTTTTTAATAAAAATTATTTTAAATGTAGGAATGTTTTGCCTGCATGTGACTGTACACCACTTATATGCTCCAGGAGACTAGAAGAGGGTGTTGGATCCCCTGGAACTTGAGTCACAGATGGTTGTGAGCCAGCATGGGGGTGCTTGGCACTGAGCCCGTGTCCTCTGGAAGAGCAGCCAGTGCTCTTACCCACTGAGCCATCTCTAGGCTACCGATGCCCAATCTTTAAGTCTGTTCTCTGATTGTCCCTCTGTCATTTGTTTCAAGTCTCTTCTTAGTCTTTGGTCCGTTTGGAGCTGATTTTCACATAAGGAGACAGGCATCTAGTTTCATTCTTCTCTATGTGGACATCCAGTTTCCCCAGCACCCATAGTTGAAGATGCTGTCTCGTCTCCAATTTGTGCTTTTGACATCTTTGCTAAAAGTCAGATGGCTATAGCTATGTGGGTTTGTATACGGACATGCTATTATTATTATTTTTTTAAAGATTTATTTATTTATTATGTATGCAGAAGAGGGTGCCAGATCTCATTACAGATGGTTGTGAGCCACCATGTGGTTGCTGGGAATTGAACTCAGGATCTCTGGAAGAGCAATTGGTGCTCTTAACCTCTGAGCCATCTCTCCAGCCCCATGCTATTATTTTTAAATTGTTCTTTTATGATTTCATACATACATCTATAAAATGTAGCTGGAGCCTGTTTTCCTTTACAACCTCCTCATCTTCCTCCTCCCCTTCCTCCTCCCCTTCCTCCTCCTCTTGAACCTCCCCTTCTTTTCAAGTCTCCTTACTTTCAATTCTGTGTGTGTGTGTGTGTGTGTGTGTGTGTGTGTGTGTGTGTGTATGTGTGTGTCCCACTACATTTAATAATAGTTGCCTGTATGAGTGTGGATGGGGGTTATTTACTTGATCAATAACAAGTTGCCAATGACTACATCAAGGGGAATATGACCCCCTCCGTCCCAGCAACCATTAACTTCCTCTAACTCCTTGGGGAGGGGTGAAGCTGTGTGAGCATCTCCCCATCCCTGCTGCAATGTTGGTGGGCCCAGTCTTGTGTCGGTGGCCACTATGGCCCTGAGCTCACAGGTTCAGCAGTCAAGTCATGTCCAGAAGACAGTGTCTCACGACACTCCTCCCTGCCCTGCCCTCTGCACTATCTTACATTCCTTCCGCCCCCTTCCTGCAGAATTCTCCCAGCCTTGGAGGGGGTGACATAGGTGTCCAGTTTAAGGGCTGAGCACTCAGCAGTTATTCTCAGCATGTTGTGGGTCCTCTGTGATTGCATGCTGTATTGTCACTATGGCTCTGCAGGGTGACTCGAACTCAGGCGTGCTGTCCCAGCATGCTTCTTGCATCTGCTCAAGGGGGCGTCTCCCAGTGTGGCACCCAGATGCCTGCTCCGGAGCTCACACGCTTGTGCCCTGGTGTGTGACTTTGGGGAAGTACATCTGTCTCTCTGAGCCTTCTTGACCTCAGCAGTCCTCTGCAGAACAACAAGCCCCCTGCCAGTCAGCGTCGCTGCCCTGCCCGGATCTTCCTCACTTCAGTGTCTGAGGCGGTTTAAGAGGTCTTGTAATAGGGGCCGGGTGAGGGGGCCTTCTCCAGGCATTTGGGTCTGTCCTTGGGGAGGCAGGAGAGGAAGGTACAGTCTGCAACTGTATCTAGCCATCTCCTGCTGCGCAGGAGGCAGTGCCCCCTGCCTAGGTCAAGGGACACTGGATCAAAACTCACTGTGGTTCCCAGTGGTCCAGGGGGGCAGGTGGCTGCGAGGATGCAATTTGGGGAAGAAGTGTCAGGGGAATAGCAGAGGAGGGTGACAGAAGCTACTGCTGCCGCCTGGCTGGGTGTCATGGTCTAGTTGAGGGCACTCTGGGCCCAGAAGGAGAGACAGAGGGATGAGGTAGGCGGGTCTCTTTTAGGAGCGCCTTGAGTAAACTGGAAGTGTGTTTATTTTATTATTATTATTATTATTATTATTATTATTATTATTATTATTATTATTGTGTGTGTGTGTGTGTGTGTGTGTGTGTAAATGTACATATGGGGGTGGGGGAAGCATGTGAGTGAGCACCTGTATCACAGCACATGTGTGGAGGTCAGAGGACAGCTTGTAGGAGTTGGTTCTCTCCTACTGTGGGTTCCGGGAATTGAATTCAGTTCATCAGGTTTTAGTGGAAAATGCTTATACCTGGCTGAGCCATTTTCCTAGTCCCGAGAGTGTGTTTAACTGTTCTCCAAGAGGTTGTGAGGGAGTTCTGAGGCTTTGCAGACGTGGAAACCGAGGCTTGTAGCAGCAGTATGACCTTCTGTGCTAACTAACCCAGATGGTCCAGAGATACATTGCCAAATTCCTGGCTCTGAGCCACACTTCCACATCCCAGGGATAGGCCCATCATGCCTAAAGGTTTCTTGAACATGGAACCTGGCATTAGCCAGGGGCTTGCGGTCACGTTACTACTCATTTGCCAAAGGCCACAGTTGGCCTGATGGTACTGGCTATTCCCTGTACCTTATATTCATTATATTCTGTGTGTCCACTTAGCCATTCTGGGGACGTTTGTGGCTCACAGTTGCACTGACAGACTGTTCCGAGTCCTATGTCAGGGACAGCATCACTTTGTGATGTAGGACATTGTTGTGACATGTAGGTGGGGACAAGTGTATCATCAATGGAAGAGTGTCTAGTGTTGGTAATTGTTCAGCTGTCCTTCAGTGTGTGCAGGGAACCAGTTCTACCAGGTGCTGAAATCCCACAGTGCTCCTGATGGGGCTGTGTGTGATGAAACCTGTGTGCACCCCAGGAGCCTTTAGTCGTCTCTGGTTTTTGTGTGACACTTGGTGCAGTGGAAGCCCATGCAAGGCACTTGCTCTGGCCCTGTTTTGCTTAGTGAGCAACAAGGAGAAGTTTGTGTGTCAGTACAGAGGCAATTAAAAATACTTCTCTGTGGTTGGCTGAACTCATAGATGTGGAACCCACTGTCATTGAGGGGGAGGTGATGGACTGTTTTGTGATTTTATATCATCCTTGGTCTTAAGATCAAAGTCACAGCGCTCAGGATGAGAAGTCACATGTCTGTGACTTGAAAGAGATTCATAAAAATAGGCATTCTGTGCAGAAATGCATCTTCATAGGCGAGGGAAGCAGCTGTGGAGAAATGTGGGCATTCGGGACCTCCAGATGGAGGGATGGGAAGTTCATTTACTGTTCTAGAAAATTCTTGGTAGCGTTTGAAGTTTATTGAAGTAAGTTTTAAAAATGTGTTCCTGGGAGCAAAAATATTCTGGAGACATGGTTGCTGTGTCCCCCATCCAGCCCTACAGTCTCCCCTTCGGGTCTCAGTCACATTGAGGGTTTGAAGAGGTATCATCCATTCTCCTTCTTGGGTGGCTCCTTGGGGACTTCTCAGGAGACTGGGTGAAAATTTGACTCTTCCAGTGAGTCCAGGCCCTGAACTCCATGCAGTTGTGAACTAGCTCTCAAGTGCCGGGAGCAACGTCTGTCATCACTCTGTCTGCATGGTGGATCTCGGTATGCTGGGGAAAGGCCATGGGGTTCAGGGGGGAAGTGAAGGGTTTGGGCGGTGAGATAGCCACTCAACAAGAGCCTGCCAAGAGCGTGTCTTTCTTCTTCAAGCTCTGAGCCCTGGGGGACAGGGTGGGGCAGAAAGTCAACTTTGGGGAGCATGGCTTTGGCCATCCTGGAACTCCTGTGCCCTGATGTTGGTGATCTGTGTGGGCTGGGCTTGCAGGAGGCAACTGATGGATGGGCCAAGGGTGGACCTCTCTCCTCCCCAGAGTTTAGAATGGTGGTATCTGAAGGGAGTTCACGCCAAGGCCAGAGCAACCTGGGTTTATATGTGGGCCTGCTCTGTGCACTTTCTTGGTCAGTCCTTTCTTATGGGAGATGCTGTTTTCTTCAGCTGGGGTGTATTCATTATGTGCAGATCATCACGTCAGCACCAAGAGACAGGCCACTGCCCCTAGAGGGAAATGAAAGATTGGTGGAATGTTCAGCTGGGGGGATGGTGGCTTTCTGGCCAGTGGAATCAACAGTGGCCTTTGCTCTGAGCAGCTTCCCCACACGTCTCCACCCCACCCCCATACATGAGAGCAGAGAAAATGCTGAGCTCTGAGCTTTTGACCTTCATATGTCTGCTCTGCTCCTTCCTCAGCGTCACCCCAGTTTCTCTGGTCTTCCTTTGCCTTTGTTGGGAGCCTTGCACCTTCTAAGCATTCTCTTTTCCACAGCCCCTTCCTTCGTTGCTGTAAAGGAAGGGTTGATTCTGGCTTGCAGTTTGAGGGTCCAGCCCACCATGGCGGGGGAGTTACAGAGGCGGGAGCCTGAAGCTGCTGGTCCTGTCTCATTTGTGGTCAGGAAGCAGGAAGAGTGTTTATGCTCAGCTCACTCTTTCTTTTTAGTTCAGTCCAGAACCCCAAACCCATGGAATGGTACTGCCCACATGGGTCTTCCCTAACTCAGTCTAGAACCTCCCCCCTCACAGACATGCCCAGAGATTTGCCTTCAAGGTGACCCTAGGTTTTGTCAAGTTGAAAGTCTACCCCCAGAGGTCAGCCTTTACCCCGTGTGGGACAGCCTGGACACTAGGAAGCCTTCCTTGAAGGATGTATGCAGGTACACATCCTATGGTCCAGTGTTATCCCTGCTCTGTTCCCGCCTTTCCAGGGGTAGGGAGCCCGAGGCACCACTTAGGGCAACACGGGTGTGGGGCTTGCTGGGTATGGTCCCCCTGCCCTGTTCTCCTGCAGGCAGAGGAGGGAGGCAAAGCAAGAAAAGGAGTTGGGGCTACATCTGAGAAAGCTGACAGCTGGAGCCCTGCACCATGCTGCCTCTCCATCCCCAGACCCTGGAGTGCGGGCCTGTAACCATTCTGAACCTGAGGATGCAGCCTTAGCTTTTTCTCTGAGATTAAAATTATCCACAGGAAGCAAGTGGCTGCACTCACGTTGCTGCTGCAGCAGAGCAGTCTTTGGGACTCTCCCACACTCAGGTGCTGTGGTGATGTTTTGGGGTGGTGCTTTAGAGAAAGGTGAGTCTCACTGCCCAGTGGCAGAGATCACCGAGGCAGCTGAGGCTGGTGTGTGTAGAACTCTTGGGGAAGGTGTCTAAGCTGGAACTCCAGCCCAAGGGCCTGACTCTCGCTTGCTTTGGTGACCTGTGCCCTTGCCTCCAAAGAAGGTGAGGACAGTGAGGACATGAATCCTTGCCTAGCCTTCATCCCACTCCATCTCAGGGAACATTTGGCTCTTATTGCCATGGAACTAATGGCTGATTATGGAGTTGTAGTCACTGGCCAAGAGTGTGGGCTACCGGATGGTCACAGCAGTACCAGTAGGTATTGCAGGTCAAAGCTGGTATGACAGCTGTGGCTCCCCAAAGCCAGGCATTGGAGAATAGGCCCAGGGTGGAGCTCAGAAGGACTTTGGCCTTCAAGAAAGGAGAGGGTACAGAGTTCCTAGAAGTTGTTGCAGTTGGAAGCTGCAGAGGAAGGCAGAGGAGAGACTTGGGTTTGCTTCAGATATGCGATTGTCATCTCAGCAGCTGCTCCCCGCATCACCAGGACGAGCTGGGTCGAGGCTGGAAGGTCAGAGGTGGCGTCAGGTTTGTAAGTGCAGACGTTAGACGGGAGTGTGCAGCAGTCTGTTAGCTGTGCAGGCATCGGGATCACAGCTTCATGTGAATTCCGAACTCCGTTAGCCCATTACATCAAAGATGCTGTCGGTGGGTGGGCACCAGCATTTTCTGGCCAATAGTAAGAGGAGATGCTGCTGCCCGGGACAGGGTGACAGCACACTGGATTGCATAGGTGTTACACAGGGAAAGATGGCATGGTGGGGCCACACAGGACATGCATGTGCTTGCTTGTCAGATCATTTCTGAGGTTAAGTGTACCGCTTAGTGTTTGCCAACTGGACATACACCTAGTCATATTTGGGAAATATTCCTTCAAATGAGGAATTTCCTCTATCAGATTGGCCTGTAGGAGCTTCTTCTTAATAATGGATGTGGGAGGGCCCAGCTCACTGTGGGTGATGCCGTCCATGGGCGGGGGGAGGGTGGGTGGGAGGGGTCCTGGGTTGTATAAGAAAGCAGGCTGAGTAAGCTTTGGAGAACAAGCAAGGAAGCAGTGTTCCTCCATGGCCTCTGCTTCTGTTCCGGGTTCCAGATTCCTGCCTGGGCTTCCTTTCTTGATGGACTGTAATTGGGACATGTAAGCCAAATAAACCCTTCCTTCCCCAAGCTGCTTTTGGCCATGGTGTTTACTATAGCAATAGAAACAGCAGATTTTCTGCCTGCTTGGCCTCATGTTGGGCACATGGAATGTCAGCAGATTCTGTCAAACAGTTTGTGGGTTGATGGGTGCACCCAGACATGGAGCTCTTTTTAAGCACCCATGTGCCAAGCACCAGAAACCTCATCATGGTTAGTGCTGCTCACAGAGCGGACCCAACATGGCAGTCAATGTTCACTTCCCTGTAACAATCTATGATGTCACCTGTGCAGAAAAACAACATGTAGAAATATAGTTTGTGAGGTTGGAGTGTGGTTTAGAGGCAGAGCACTTGTGCAGCATGCACAAAGCCCTGGTTTAGCCCCAAGAAGACCAGTCTTCAACCTGTGGGTCGAGACCCCTTTGGGGGTTGAACAACCCTTTCACTAGGGTCACGTAAGACCATTAGAAAACACAGATATTTACATTATGATTCAGAACAGGAGCAATATTACAGTTATGAAGTAGCAATGACAATAATTTTACGGTTGGGGGTCACACAGCATTAGGAAGGTTGAGAACCACTGTCCTAGCAATACAGAAATTGATTCCCAGCACTGTAGACACAGCAACAAAAACAGAAATTCAGGCAGCCAAGCCCTGCTTCCACATGTGCCCATTCCTTTCCTCTGGAGCAGGACCTGAGAGAGTTAATTTTAATTCTAAACTCGACGTAGGAAGAGAGTGTTAATGATGGATTGCCTCGTTAGGTTGCTCTGTAGGCATGTGTATGGGAGACTGCCTTGATTATGTTTAAGAAGTGGGAAGATCTGTCTACTGTGAGCGGCACCATTCTCTAGGCAGAGGATTCTGAGCCGTGTAAGAGTGTAAGCTGGGCTGGGCAGTGGTGGCACATGCCTTTAATCCCAGCACTTGGGAAAGAAAGGCATGCAGATCCCTGCTAGTTCGAAACCAGCTTGGGCCAGGCGGTGGTGGCACATGCTTTTAATCCCAGCACTCGGGAGGCAGAGCCATAGGATCTATGTGAGTTCGAGGCCAGCCTGGGCTACAGAGTGAGTTCCAGGGAAGGCGCAAAGATACACAGAGAAACCCTGTCTCAAAAAACAAAACAAAACAAAACAAAACAAAAAGTGTAAGCTGAACTGAGCAGAGCATGCATCCATTGCCTGCTGCTGACTGGATGTGACCCTTTGCCTCAGGCTCCTGGCAGCTTGACTTCTCCACAGCGATGGACTGTAACCTGGAACTGTGAGCCAAAGAAACCCTTTCTCCCCTGAGATACTTTTATCAGGGTGTTTTTATCACAGCAACAGGAAAGGAGACCCAGCAGCTGCATCGTAATAAGCACACCAGGGATCGGGGAGGCAGGATAACAGATCAGAACCTGAGCAACACAGCTCCAGGTTAATGGCCTCATGTTCTACAGCATTCTCCAGTGTGTTTAGTTGGTGGCTAGCAAACCTGAACTGGTTTACTTTCTCTCCAGGGATGGCTGTGCCTCCTCTTTGGGGGCTGGGGTCACCGTAGAGGGACACTCTGGACAGGAGTGGCTGGACGTCTGTGTGCTTTTGATGTTAGAGAATCTGACTTCATTCTTCCTGATCTAGTGCCTCCCTGACACTCACCAGATACATCCCTGTCACATGCTGGCTGGATGTGTGTTCACATCCGACCGCTTTCCTTCGTGCCGCCTGAGGTGGACCGCAGATTCCTTTACACACTAGACAGGAAGGGAAGGCTGTCGAGAACCCTGTCTTGACCCAGCTGGCCCTCTCTCCTCTCCTGCCTGTGTGGCCTGTGCCCATTGATTTTGTGGAGCTGTGAGAGGTGGGGCTTGAGTGGGCCTTTGAAGAGTGAATAGGAGTTTTTCACATGGAGCAGGAAGAAGGAGCCAGGTATACAAAGACATGGTTGCATGTACAGGGCAGTGTCCAAGGTTCATTCTGGCTGGGGTGAGGCCTTGGCAGGAGGGTAGAGAATAAGGAAATTGATGTTAGACAGAGAGGCTCCAGGAGGCAGGCTGCAGGGCTGGGTGTGACTCCGGTGTGCAGTGGAGCAAGTGCACTAGAGGCCGTGGGAGGCTGATCAAGTTTCTGAGAATCTACACTATTCCTTCTATCTAAGCGGAAGCAGACCCCTCCCCCATTCATTTTCAGACTCAGACATCTGACAGACTCTTTGCCTAATTGCTCAGGGCACAGAAGGCTTCCTTTCAGTTATTTGGCTTGTGAAGTGAGGGCCTGGAAGGGGATCCGTCTGTTGCCTCCGTAGGAAGCCCCCCTCCCCTCCGAATGCAGCCTGACACCCTAGTGGGTTTCTGTGAAGCAGTTTTGATGTGCAGTAACTAAATTATTAACATAATGCAGCAAGCTAAAATGCAGGCGGATTAGCCACTCTGCACGGCTGTGGCTGTGCTGGTCATCTCCGCGTCCACCACCCCCTGCTTCACTCTGTGCCTTCTGCCTCCAGAGCTCGAGCCAGAATGCAGATCCTCCCACTTCCCCAGAGCGCACGTCTGCTGCTTCTCACCCCGGCAGCCCGGCTGTGGGACCAGACACAGTTTGGGTGGGCTATCAAGATGGGCCTGGCACTCTGTGGCTTTGTATCATATGCTGTGTACAAGCCGCGGGTTAGACTCTGTGCATGCGAGTATGGATTCCAGACTTGGAGAGCTCGCACTGGGGCGGGACATTGCTACCCTCAGTGCTTCCCAGTGAGACTGGTTGCTTCAGTGGGTTCGAGACAGTTTTGGGCTCAAGTGACCTGAAGTCACTTGACGTTAAGTTTCATTTTAATATGTTGTGTGTTCTAGGAGGAATGAAAACAACCTGTAAAATCATGAAATGTTGCTTGAAATAGGCTGGATTAGTATACACACACACACACACACACACATACACATTTAATTTTTAGCCTTTACTTCATTTTATCTTCTTTATTTTGTGTGTGCGCATGTGCACCACACACTGCATGTGTGAAGGGTAGAGGACTTTTGAGAATGGGTTCCCTGTCAACCATGTGGGGTCCAGGGATTGAGGTCGAGTCATCTGGCTTGGCAGCAAACACTTTTACTGCCAAACCATCTTGCATGCGTGTGTGTGTGTGTGTGTGTGTGTGTGTGTGTGTGTGTGTGTGTTTTAAAAGTGAAGAATCTTCAAACTTAGACAAAGGAAGATACGTTGTAGAGAAGGGCACAGCAATGTCTTAGGGTTGCCCAAGTACTCTGTCTCCTGTCAGTCTCTGAGCTGTTCTCTAACACTGTGAGTGACACTTCAGGAGGATTGATTTTAAAAAGTAAATGCAGGGGCATCATCATAAAAAGTGAGATAGCTCAGTCAGGAAAGAACTTGTGTGCAAGCATGAGGTCCTGGGTTTGGAGTCCCTGAACTCACACATCAAGAGCCAAGCATGGTGGTGGGCCTGTTATCCCAAGGCTGAGGAGGCAGAGGTGGGAGGATCTCTGGGATTCCTGGCCAGCCAGTCTAGCCAATCAGTGAACTCCATCTTCAGGGAGAGATCCCCGCTCAAAAAACAGTGTGGAGAGTGATAGAAGACACCACTGACCTGATTTCCATGTGCACACGTATGCATATGTGCACCTACACAAACATGCATACATACAGAAGACACCACTGACCTCTGGCCTCCGTGTGCACACATATGTACATGTGCACCTGCACAAACAAGTATACACACACACACACACACACACACACACACACACACACACACACACACAAAGTGAGTGCTGGGTTGAAGCATGGCCCAGTGGTAGAGCTCTTACCCAACACACAACAACACCCACCCGCTGTCCCCAGCACCACACACACAAAAGTAAGTGCCTTTTTGTCACTGTGGTAAAGTACCTGGCACCTTGAAGAAAGATGCCTGTTGGCTCACCATTCTAGAAGTTTCAGGTTTCAAGGTCAGCCTGAGGGAGACAGAGCACTGGTCCCGGCAGCAGGAGTGTGTGGTGGAGAGGGAGAGGGAGGCTATGTTGGTCACGGTCATGGCAGCAACAGCAGCAGCTGTGGGTGGTTGTGGACTGCACCTTGGTCCTGCATGGTCTCAACTGTGCTTGCCTAAAGTCTCTCGCTTATTCTCGAAACAGCACTGTGGGCTAGGTGTGACTATTTAATCCCAGTTTGCAGATGGGGAAGTTGAGGTCTAGACGGGAAACAGAAGTGCAGAGGTCTTGCCCCGAACACTTCTCCTTGCTGTCCAGCTTCCGTCCCTTTCCAGTGCAGCCTTCAGAGCTCTTTGAGTGTGAGTGACAGGTCGTCCCAGCTAGGAAAGCTGTAAGGCTCAGGCTGGAATGAGGTCTGAGAACGACCAGGTAGGGGTGGGAAGCAGGCATCCAGGGAGGTGATGTTGACGCTCACTGGCTATGCTGGGAGGTGATGTTGAAGCTCACTGGCTACGCTGAGGGTGCTGGGTCTGGTGGACTGTGAGCAGTGGGTACTTAAGGGGAGGTCACCTGGGCAGGGCTGGAGGCCCATAATAGCACCGTGGTCCTGGAGGATGCAGGCTGAGGTCTCTGGTCAATAAGGAAGGCAGCGTGTGATCTTAGTCCTGTCATGGAAACCTTATGATCTTGAGAAGGTCACATGAACTTGCTGAGTCTCTGTTTCCCATAAGTAACAGGACAATGACAACGTATAGCACGAGGGAGGTGATACGTATTTGCTGGTGTCACTCCTTGTGTGTGGTCTGGTGTGGACATGTCACTGCTGGGAAACATTGTTGAGCTTGGGGGCTAGATGATGGAGGGTGTTGACTCCCAGGCTAGAACACCTGGACTGTCGATGTAGAGGGGGTGAGAGTGGCAGGCTGGAACAGAGGCTTCTGGGACAAGACCCACTTTATATAGTCTCAGCCTTTTCATGCTGGTTGATTGAGGGCCACCGGGGGCCATGTGCTTGCACGTGCATGTGTGTGTGTGTGTGAGTGAGAGAGAGGGGGGGGGGAGAGTGATCGAGTGATCTGAGCCCACTAAGGAGGACTGCTCTGGTGTGGATCTGGGGACCTTGCTATGGAGACATCAGTACTGCATGGCTGCTGTGGAGGTGGGCATGGCATGGCTGTGCAGCATACACTGTCTTTTCTCAGAGGTATCCAGGGAGATGGATTTGCAGAACTGCCTTCTCAGAGGTGCTTTTTAATGCTTTTTACATCCTACCGATGGCATCAGAGTGATTTTCCTGGCTAGTGGGTTTCAGGAGGAAGCCAGGTAGACGCTGAGACAGGTCTCTCTGGTTTGGGGTCCATTCATCAAGATCGGCTGGCTGAGTGCAGCAGCCATGGCTTTGGAGGTGGGCATCTATTCCTGGAGGAAGAAACTGCTCTGTTCAGCAGACAGGCCATGGAGCTGCTGTGTCAGCCCTGGGCGGGGCTTTGGGGATGCAAAGGTGGGGCCTTTGCTGATGCTGCCTGAGGGGAGTTCACTCAAGTGCAGCAGAGGGTCTTACATAGACCACCACGAGGGCCAGCACCATGTCCTAGCCCCTGAGCATGGGCAGCCTACTTCATTTCTTACCCCCTTTCATTAAAAATGGATTTTTTCTCACATAATATATCCTGATTATGGTTTCCCTTCCCTCTACTCCTCCCAGTCCCTTCCTATCCATACTGCCTCCTTTCTGTCATTATTTTCTAATGAGAAACCAAACAAGATTCTAAGGGATTATGATATGATACGATACGATAAAGCAGAAACTAACACATCAGAATAGAACAAAACAATCCAAGGAAAGGAGCCCAAGAAAAGGCACAAGGAACAGATACACAGAGTCCCACCAGTTCACACACCCAGGATTCCCATAAAAACACTAAACTGGAAGCTATAATATCTATGCAAAGGATCTGTAGAGTAAAAAGAAACAACAATATATAAATAAAAAAGAAAATTAAAAATGAGATTACAAACAAACAAATCCAGCCCTGACACAACGTTACGAGACAACTCCAGAGATGCCCGTGAGTTCATTTTCTGTTGGCATCTACTGCTGGACATGCAGCCTGCCCTTAAGAGGAGTTTGTTTCCTCAGTGCAACTGGCCTGGAGAAAGCCAGATTTGCATTTGCAAGGGGTTCTCCTTTGGAGATAGCTTCTGGGTTAGGGCTGGGGCATGCATGCACTTCTCTTTTGTGCTGTAGGACCGCATCTGGCGCAGTCCCCTGCAGGCCCTGTGCATGCTGCCTCAGTCTCTGTGACTTCGTATCTTCGTAGAGCCTGCTGATTTAGAGGACCTCATTTCCTTGGTGTTCTTCATCCCCTCTGGATCTTACAGCCTTTCTGCCCCCTTTTCCATTGGGTTCCCTGAGCACCAAGGGGAGGGATTTGATGGAGACATCCAACTTAGAGCTGCATGTTCCAAGATCTCTCATTCTCTGTTTATCATCTGGCTGTCGTCTCTATCTGCTACAGGAGGAAGTTGTTCTGATGATGGCTGAGCAAGGCACTAATCTATGAGTACAGCAGAATGTCATTAGGAGTCATTTTATTGCTATGTTCTTTTAGTAGAACAGTAGTGTTTGGTTTTACCCTAGATTCCTGGCCTATCTAGTCTCAGGTTCTTGGTCACCCAAGAAGTGTTGGGTATGGGTTCCATCTCATGCTGTAGGCCTTCAGTCAAATCAGGTTGGTTACCCTCACAAGCTTTGTGCCACCATTGCCCTAGCATATCTTGCAGACAGAATACCATTGTAGATCAGAGGGTTTGTGGCTGGGTTGGTGTTTGTTTCTTCTTTGGTAACATGCAGAGTACCTTCCTGTACCAAAGATGCTGCCATGTAAGGGTGAAGGCTCTATGTAGGCACCAGCTTGAGTTCTCCATGTTCAATGAGTTGTGTGGTGTTGTCTTCAGCAATAGGGTCTTGCTGTCAGTTTGTGGACAGTAACCTGTAGTCTTGGAAACAGCCTAGGTTGTTTGGGGTGTTCCTTTGGGACTCTTTGGGCCAACAACTCAGTTATATGTAACTCTGTCTTGGTATGGAAGCTTCTATTTGGTGATAAGAGATGTCCAGTTGGGACCTTGTGTCCCCCATTATTTGGAAATTTCATTTGGATCACTTTCATATATGTATATATTTGAGGAAGCTTCTACTTTATTCTTTCTATGCTATCTATACTGTCCCTCAAATGGCCCTTAATTTTATCTTTCTCTCCTCATATTACTACCCTAGTCTCCCTCTACACTCCCTCTCCCTGCTTGGTCCTCTCACCAAGTCTCTCCCCATCCATCCATCCATCCATCCATCCATCCATCCATCCATCCATCCATCCATCCATAATTATCAATTCTATTTCCCTTTCCTAGGAAGATCTAGCTACCCCTCCCCCAGTCCATTACTCTATACCTGACATCTGTGGTTCTGTGGATTGTAGCTTGGTTATCATTGACTCACAGCTAACATCCATGTATAATTGAATCTGTGTCATATTTGTCTTTCTGACTCTGGGTTACCTCACTTAGGGTGATTTTTTTTCTAGTTCCATCCATTTACCTGTGAATTTCATGTTTTCACTTTTTAAAAACAGCTGTGCAAATGTACCACTATTTTCTTTATCCATTCATCTGCAGAAGGACAACTAGGTTGTTTCCAGTTTCTGGCTATTATGACTAGAGCAGCAATGAATGTGGTAGAATGAAGTGTCCTTTGGGTATATGCCTAGGAGTGGTATAGCTGGATCTTGGGGTAGATTGATTCCTATCTTCCTAAGGAACTGCTACACTGATTTCCATAGAGTCTGTTCAAGTTTGCACTTCCATCAACAATGAGGAATGTTCCCCTGATTCTACATCCTTGCCAGCATGAGCTGTCATTTATTTGATTGATCTCAGCCATTCTGAAAGGTGTAAGATGGAATCTCAAAGTAGTTTTGATTTGCATTTCCTTGATGGCTAAGGATGTTGAACATTTCTTTAAGTGTTTCTCAGCCATTTGAGGTTCCTCTGTTGAGAATTCTCTGCTTAGATATGTACCCCATTTTTTAGTTGGTTTGTTTTCTTAATATCTAGTGGCTTTTTTTTTTTTTTTTAGTTCTTTGTATATGTTGGATGTTAACCCTTTATTGGATGTGTAGTTGGTTAAAAAAAAAAATCCTTTCCCATTTTGTGGGCTGTCACTTTGTCAAAATGATGATGTCCTTTGCCAATCAGAAACTTCTCAGTTTCATTAGGTCCCATTTATTAATTGTTGATCTTAGTGCCTATGCTAACAGAAAGTCTTCTGTGCCAACGAGTTCAAAGCTATTCCCCACTTTCTCTTCAGTCAGGTTCAGTGTATCTGTTTTTATGTTGAGGCCTTTGATTCATTTAGAGTTGAGTTTTGTGTAGGGTGGTAAGTATGGACCTATTTGCATTCTTTTGCATTCAGCCATCCAGTTTGACCAGCTCCATTTTTTCAGGGTGGAGACCCAGGACTACTCAGCAGGATCAAAGTATGAACTGAGAGTCTGTATTAAGTCAGAGCTGCTGCCTAGAGAGAAACACTTCTCATAGAGCAGCCTTGAATGCATATTACAGGGAGGAAGTTTAAAGACAAAGAACACAGAAAAACTACATCCTGCTTGGCAGTTGCAGGAGTATTTCAAAAGCAGACAGTTTAATGGGAGCCAAGAACATGCAGTTATTGAGGGTACTTTGACCCCAAGTTTCTAGAACAGTGTGGGGTGCTTTCCCACAGGACTTTACCTGGCAGAGGTGTGTGTGTGGGGTCAGTTTCAATTTAGACAAAGATAGCTCTAACTGAGACAAGATGGAGAAACCTTTGCCCTCTCACACACTTGTTGAAGATGCTGTCTTTTTTTTTTTTCAGTGTATTTCTGGTGTCCATAGGTATGTAGATTTATGTCTGGGTCTTCAGTTGTATTTCATTGATCAATTTGTCTGTTTTGTGCCAATACCACTCTATTTTTATTACTATATCTCTGTAGTATAATTTGTGGTCAGGAATGGTGATACCTCTAGCAGGTCTTTTATTATTCAGGATTGTTTTTGATTTCCTGGTTTTTGTTTGTTCGTTTGTGTGTGTGTGTGTGTGTGTGTGTGTGTGTGTGTTTCCATATGAAACTGTACATTGTCCTTTCAAGATCTGTGAAGAATTGTCTTTGAATTTTGATGGGGATTGCCTTGAACCTGTAGATTGCTTTTGGTTGGATGGTCATTTTTACTATATAAATTCTACTGATCTCTGAGCATGGGAGATCTTTCTAATGATATTTTCCTTAATTTCTTAAAAGTTTTTAATCACATAAGTTTTATCACTTACTTGGTTAGAGTTACCCAAAGATATTATATATTAATCTAGGCTGTTGTGAAAAGTGTTGTTTCCCTAATTTCTTTCTCAGTATGTCTGTCCTTTTGATATAGGAGGGCTACTGACTTTTGTCAGTTAACTTTGTATGTAACTACTTTGCTGAAAGTGTTGATCATCTATAGGAGTTTTCCAGTGGAATTTTTCTGGTCACTTATGTATACTATCATATCATATGCAAATAAAGATACTTTGACTTAGCAGGGCAGTAGTGGCACACGCCTTTAATACCAGTACTCAGGAGACAGAGCCAGGCAGCTCTCTCTGAGTTTGAAGCCAGCTTGGTCTACAGAGCGAGATCCACGACAGGTACCGAAACTACACAGAGAAACCCTATCTCGGAAAAAAAAATATACTTTGACTTCCTCCTTTCCAATTTGTACCCCCTTGATCTTTCAGTTCTGTTATTGCTCTAGTTAAGACTTCAGGTACTATTTTGAATAGATATGGAGAAAGTGGACAACCTTACCTTTTTCCTGATTTTAGTGAAAGTGCTTTGAGTTTCTCTCCGTTTAACTTGGTGTTGGCTATGGGATTTCTGTAAAGTACCTTTATTATGTTTAGGTATGCCCCTTGTATCCCTGATCTCTCCAAGACTTTTGTCATGACGGGGTGCTGGTTTTTATCAAAGGCCTTTTCTGCATCTAATGAGATGACCATGTGGTTTTGTCTTTTAGTTTGTTTATATGGTGGATTATGTTTACTGATTTTCGTGTGTTGAATCATCCCTGTATCTCATGGATGGAGCCCATGATCATCGTGGATGATCTTTTTTGATTTGTTCTTAGATTTGATTTGCTAGTATTTTATTGGTAATTTTTGCATCTGTATTCATAAGGTTAGCCAGTAAGTCTCTTTCTTTGTTGGGTCTTTATGTGGTTTGGGTATCAGGGTAACTGTAGCCTTGTAAAATGAAGTGTTTGTTTCTGAGGCATATTGGCATTAGCTCTTCTTTGAAAGTCTAGTAAGACTCTGCACTGAATTTTTTGGCTCTGGGCTCTTTGTTGTTATTGTTAGACTTCAATGACAGCTTCTATTTCATTAGGGTTACAGGTCTGTTTAAATCGTTTATCTGATCTGATTTAACTTTGGTAAGTGGTATGTATTGTGAAAATTACCCATTTCATTTATGTTTTCCAAATTGGTGGAGTACAGGTTTTTAATGTATGTCCTTATGATTCTCTGGATTTCCTCAGTGTTGGTTATATCCCCTTTTAATCTCTAACTTTGTTAATTTGGATCTTCTCTCTCTACCTTTTAGTTATTTGGATAAGGGTTTGTCAGTCTTACTGGTTTTCACAAAGAATCAACTCTGTTTCATTGATTCTTTGTATTGTTTTTATTTGTTTGTTTGCTTCTATTTTATTGATTTCAGCTTGAAGTTTGATTATTTCTTGCCACCTACTTCTTTTGGGTTTGATTTCTCCTTTTTGTTCTAGAGTTTTCAAGTATGTTAAGTTACCAGTATGAGAGCTCTCCATTTTTTTTTAATGTAGGTACTTAATGGTATGAAACTGCCTCGTAGAGCCACCTTTATCATGTCCCATAAGTTTGTGTATGTTGTACACTCATTTTGTTCAGTTCTGGAAAGTCTTTGCCTTTTCATCCAGCAGTGAGAAGTTCAGTTTCCGTGAGTTCATAAGCTTTCTGTGGTTGTTTTTATCCAGCTTTAATCTGTGGTGGTCAGAGAGGATGCAGGGTCTTACTTCAGTTTTCTTGTATCTTTTGAGACTTAATCTGTGCCTGAGTCTGTTGTCAATTTTGGAGAAAGTTCATGAGGTATTGAACTGGATGTACTGAACCTTCGTACATTCTTTTGTGTTTGGTGAAATGTTTTGTAAATAAGTTAGGTCTGTTTGATTTATAGTATCCGTTAACTCCATCATTTCTCTGTTTAGTTTTTATCTGGATAATCTGTCTGTTGGTGAGAGTAGAGTCTTGGAGTTTCCTACATCAGTGTATGAGGGACAATACAAGCTAGAGTGGTGTTTCTTTTATGAACCTGGGTGCCCTTGTGTTAGTTCATAGATGTTAAGAATTGCAATGTCCTCTTGGTGGATTTTTCCTTTAATGAGTATGTAGTGTCTTTGCCTATCTCTTCTGATTGGTTTTCATTTAAAGTCTAGCTTGTCAGATATTAAAATGGCTACACCGGCCTGCTTCTTAGGTCCATTTCCTTGGAATAACTTTTTCCATTCTTTAACTCTGAGGTGATGCCTATCCTTGATGTAGAGGTGTGTTTCTTGGATGTAGCAGAAGGATGGATCCTGTTTTCACATCCATTCTGTTACCTTGTGCCTTTTTGTTGGAGAATTGAGACCATTGATGTTGAGAGATATCAATGAGCAATGTTTGTTTATTTCTGCTATTTTGTTGTTGTTGTTGTGGTAGTGGTGTGTGTGTATGTATCTATGTGTTTGTGTGTGTGTTTCCTCTCTTTTGATTTGCTCTAGGATTATTTATTTTCCGTGTTTTCTTGGGAGTGGCTAACCTCTTTAGGTTCAAGTTTTCCTTTTAGCACCTTCTGTAGGCCTATATTTGTAGATAGACATTGATTAAATTTGGTTTTATCATGAAATATTTTATTTCTCCATCTACTGTGATTGAAAGTTTTGCTGAGTATAGTAGTCTGGGCTGGCATCTGTGGTCTCTTAGAGTTTGTGAAACATCTGTCCTTCTGGACTTTAGTATCTCCATTGAGAAGTCATGTGTTATTCTAATGGGTCTGCTGTTGTATGTTACTTGGTATTTTTTCCTTGAAGGTTTTAATGTTTTTTCTTTGTTCTGTACACTTAGTGTTTTGATTATTATGTGCCAAGAGGACTTTCTTTTCTGGTCCAACATATTTGTTGTTCTAAATGCTTCTTGTTCCTTTATGAGCATCTCCTTCTTTAGGTTAGAAATTTTTTCTTCTGTGATTTTGTTGAAAATATCTTCTGGGCTTTTCACCTGGCTTTCCTTTTTCTTCCTCTATTCCTATTATTCTTAGATTTGGTCTTTTCATAGTGTCCCAGATTTCCTGGATGTCTTATGCCAATTTTTTTTTTTTTTTTTAGATTTAACATTTTCTTTGGCTGAGGTATCCATTTGTCTATTGTATCTTCAATTCTTGACATTCTCTCTTTAGTCTCTTCTATTCTATTGGCAAAACTTGCCTCTGAAGTTCCTGTTTGAGTTCCTAAATTTTCCATTTCCAGATTTCTCTCAGTATGGGTTTTCTTTATTGATTCAATTTCTACTTTCAGGTCTTGAACTGTTTTATTCTTTTCCTTCCACTGTTTGTGTTTCCATAGGTTTCTTTAAGGGATTTATTAATTTCCTCTTAAGGACCACTATCTTATTCATAATGACTATTTTAAGGTCTCTGTTTTGTGCTTAAGCTGTATCGGGGACTTCTGTTGTAGTATGTCTGGCTGTTATTGACTGTGTTTTTATGCTGGTGTGTAGGGACGATTGTAATTCTAGGAGCTGATATTTGGTCCTGTCTTTGTTGAGTGAGTATTTTGTTCATTTGTTTCTGTTGCTCTCTCTGGTTCTTAGGAGGGTGTGGGAACTGTATGTTGGTTAGTTGGGGATTCTTCTGGGATCATGCTAGGTATGGCCACTGAGGGGTTTTGGGTAAAATATATTTCTAGGTATTGAGAACTGACACTTAGGAATGGGGGTGGACTGAGTGGGGGAAGGGAGTTCACAGAGAGAGGAAAGTAGGGTGTTTCACCAGGATTGGCTTAGTCCTCTGGGGATAGGGGCAGAGAGTGAGAAGAAGCTACCACCCGTAGTCTGTGACTGAGCTGGGGATGATAGGGAGAGATTGGATTTGGAGGAGAGGAGGGGGCGTGAAGATCTGCAGTTAGCTTCCTCTGCAGGAATTCCGCTTCATCTTTTAGAGGCAGCTCTTCTCTTTCTCTATCAAGGTGGGCTGCAGGGGATGATGGTTGGAGTCTATCTGAAAGCCTTTAGAGACATCTGAGCTCGTGTGGGTGGCCGTTTGCCTTCTGTGGTGTAGGGGAACCTGCAGGGCTTTGGCGAAGCAGCTGTGGGCACCTCTGCCTGTCTCGCTCACCTTTCATCCTCACAGCTTGGCACGGGGCGGTGCTGCAGGGACTTGGCGGTGTGCTCCGCGAAGGAATGCGTGTGAACCTGGCTTTGGAGGACTTGGGTGCAGGTGACACAGGGAGCGGAGTCATGGTGGGAATACGGAAACTGACAAGAGATCAGAGCATGGGTACCACTGAAGCCCAGCCTGGTGAACCACGAGGTTTACTGGGGTTACTTAGAGGATCGGGAAGGACTCAAAGATGACTGCTTCACCAAAGCCCACTCCAGCATGGGTGACAGCTTGGGGACACATGAAGGCGCTTGACAGGTTGGAGAGTGTCTCTTCCAGCAAGCTGCACCTGCCTCAGTCTCCTCAGCAGGCCTTATGGCTTACATAACCTTGAAGGGGGAGGGTCTTGTGTAGCTGGCATATTCAGGCGCTTCCTGGCACTTCTGAACTGTTTCCTTTAGGATGGAATGTTTAAAATTCTACATAATACCAGGCCTGGGGATGGCCATGGTACAGTTTGCAGATGAGATATAGGCACACATGTGACAATGTGAGGGACAACAGGAAGCAAGACCTACAGGCCTCTAGTGTGGGGATTTTTGCAGCCCCACTGTGCCTTCCTCTGCCCTCTTTCCCAGGCGATGCTGGTGAGTCTAACTGGTTAAAAAAAAAAAAAAGACATTGGCTCCTGATCCTCAAGCAGTTCCTTGGTGACTCGCTCATAGAAAGCCTTGGAGTGTGTGTGTGTGTGTGTGTGTGTGTGTGTGTGTGTGTGTGTGTGAAACTATGGGCTGTGTAGAGAAGCCATTCTGATGTGTGTTTCCTGCAGCCCAAACAAAAGCCTGAAATCCTCATTTGTTTAGGAGAAACAAATGCAAAATGCCAACTCCCTGCACAGGAAGGTCTGCTGGGCAGGAGTCAGCATCAGGGGCTGGAAGTCATCTGGCCACATTGCCAGGCGATGCAATCACCCTGTGCTCGGTCTGAGAAAGGTGCACTGAAGCCACCAGATCATCACGTGGAAGCTAGTATTCAGCTCAGAGTTTGCTGGAGTCAATCAGGTCATGTGGTAAACTCTTGAGGCTGATGAAGCTTAGAAGAGAAGTGATTATTGAGCTGTTACAGATACCAGCTGGGAATAAAGGACCTGGTATCGGGACCTGTCAGGGTCCAGCCCTGACCTGTTGAACAGTCCTTGAAGGGAGGAGTGAGGAATTGAGAAATGCTAGACAGGAAAAAATACAGAGGTAGATGAAGAAAAAGAGGTACAGGATAGATTTGGGAGGGCCCTGGGTCAATACCCAGTCACCTGGTGTTTATTCCTAATGAGCTTTTTATACACTAGAAAGGGAAGAGGCAAGAGACCTCCTCCTTTCAAGATAAAAATACAAAGTACAAACAAGTGTAGATCCTTTCTCAATTCTCTAAACACCTGGTAACCATGCCTTTGGCTAAAACATCCTATTATGCAGCCTTGGGGAGCAACGTACACTTTGACTCTCAGACCTTGAGTCAAAATGGAAACAAACCACAAGTTGGAATCTTTGTGAGCTCCCGCAGGGACCCATTCATCTGCAAGGCTGGGTTGCAATTATAAAATTGTTCCTAGGCCTACAGTCAAGGACAGTTTAGTAACTCAAGCTGGGGGAAAGGCACACATAGTTGTGTACATGGATCCTACCTTGATTACAAGTAGAAGCTCGTGTGAAGGCTAGGTGGGAGGTTGGTGACCTGAAGACAGTCTCTGAGGAAGATTTTCTACTGGGTTGGTGTGGTGTGAGCAGGATGTACCAATGCCAGGAAGCAGCTAGGAGTGAGGCTTAGGAATATGCCAAGTGTGAAAAGGGCGTTTATTCTCTGGGGATTGTGGCTCTGAACTGATGAGTCCCCTCATCCTCCCCACCCCCCACCCTTGGTCTTTGTCATGGAATTTCAGAATTCCCATAGTGCACATTGCCTAGCCCCCAGCTGTCCTGAGTGGAGGTCTCCCTATGCCATGCTGTTCCCGAATCTGCTGAGTGCCAGACACTGGCAGCTTTCAAGAGCGAAGAGCTAAGGTAAGGAAGGAGAGGTCAGAGAATGTGAACTTGAGGCAGGCAGGGGTTTCTGTCTGTCTCATATTTCTCGGGCTAGGAACAGCATCCAGCACATGCACAGGCTCAGTCAATCTTGGTTGAGTGAATGACTGACGGACTGTGTGGGACAAGCACTGTTGGTGACTTCAGCTGCATTTGGCCAGGGTGGCATCTCAGAGGGGCGTACAGGGTAGATTGATGAAGCTTTTGGGGGAGGAGATCTGTGATCTGTAGGGGGATGACCCTCCTTCAGAGAACTTCCTTCTGGGCTGGGAATGTGCTAGGCAGACCGTGCGAGGACCTGAGAACTGAGGTGTTTGCTTTTGTTTATTGTTCTGTTGTTTTCTAGTATTTTGGTTGAGGACTTGGATGTCAGCTTTCATCAGGGTGTGCTAGTCTTCTGTTTCTTCCATGGTGATGTCTTTGGTGGTCACTGTAGTCCTGGTGTCAGGGGGTGACGAGGAAATGGTCCTTCCTCTACTTTTGGGAAGAGTTTGGTTCTTCTTTAAGCCCTGATGGAATCCATCCCCCCACCCACTGAGGCCTGGCTTCTCTTGGTGTCTAGGTGTTAGGAGTGTTAAATATGTCACAGCCCCTGCCTCTGTGGTGTGGCCATTTCACCGCAACTGGGAAGAAGCAGCGGGCGATGCTGGGTTCTGCACAACCAGTTTACATTAGCTCTGCAGCCCTTCCTGTATCCAGGACGAACAAGTCTGCTGTGCTGTGTTTGCCCTGAGCTGACTTTGGCTGCCGATGTGACCGACATCTTCCTCAGTTTCCGCTGACTCCATGCTAGGCTTGGTGGAACAGGCCTATAATCTCACGATACTTGGGAGGCTGAGGCAGGAGAATCCCAAGTTCAAAGCCCAGGTTAAGATACTTGGGAGGCTGAGGCAAGAAGTTCCCAAGTTCAAAGCCTAGGTTAAGACCAAAAAGCTGGGGGCTGGAGAGATGGCTCAGTGGTTAAGAGCTCTGACTGCTATTCCAGAGGACCTGAGTTTAATTCCCAGCACCCACATGGCAGCTCACAGCTGTCTGTGACTCCAGTTCCAAAGCAAAATACCAATGCACGGAAAATAGAAATTAATTAAAAAAAAAAAAAAAAGACCAAGAGCTGAAAGAAGTCAGATCCAAATCCTGGGCACATGGCAGCCTCATGCCTCGACTTATAGCAAAGAGGTGCTGAAAACCAGTGCACTTCAGCAGGTGCTTGTGGCTCCCGTCTGGCAATTGTTTTGATTATAATTGTTTGTTTGTGTCTTTTTTTGTGTGTGTGCAAACAGGATGTGGTGGGGATACCATTTCTCCAGTTTAATCCATTTTTAGGTAAAATGTTATCGTTTCATTATGGAAAATGCCTAGGAGAATACAGATGGCGAGCAGATTAAAAATCACCTCTGTGCCCCTCCCACAGCCGCGGGGAGGGTCCACAAAGAGATTCTTATATTGTATTCCACTGTCTCCCTAGCAGGGGGACCCCTGTCCCAGCAGGGACCTCATTCCACACCCACTGGGAGGAGCCTTAACTAGACCCAGAGAGGGCTGAATGGGCGACCCTTTGCTGATATGGAGCGTATTAGAACAGGCCCCTCATGTGGCTTCCTTGGCTGGCCTCGTGCTTCCAGAGGAAGACACCATTACTGCAGTGCTGAAAGCGAGTGTTTCCAAACTGACTGTGAGATCAGGCTAGACCCCAGGTTCCCAGGCCCTGCACCAAGCTGTCCATCAGAACACCTCAGCTGGCACTGAGGGGACCAGCAGTTCCCTCCCAGCTTCTTCGCCCCTTTCACCATTTCTTAGCTCCCCACTTTGCCAGTATGCCAAGGTGTTAGGTGACAGTCTGAAGTGGTCAGCAGGGACTTCTGTGCTTCCGTGGTAACCAGCCACCCTGCAGGGTGGGCGGTGTCAACTCCCAGACAAAGCTGGAATAGGTTCTGTGTGGGTGGTGGTGGTAATGATTTCATGTCCAGGCTGGCATGGTCTCAGAACCATTGCTTGTCGACGCCTTCCCTGAGGTGGGGATGTCTGATCAGTGGCCTGTGGAGACTAGGTTGTCTTGCTCTGTGGAACACTGTGAAGAAGGTTTTTGTTAAAGCTAGGCATGGGCAGGGCCAGCCCTGGGCTGGGACTACTCTGCTAACATTCCATTATGTTATCTGTGAGGATGAAGAGTCTAGGCTGGGGCCTCAGCAGCAGGAGGTCTCCCACAGTTCTGGAGATGAGAGGTTTGAGATGGCGTGTCTGTGGGTTGTGCTCTCACAGTATGACCCTTGGCATGCAGATGGCATCTGCCCTGTGTCCCACAGACCTTTCTCTGAGCATCAGAGTTCTGATCTCCTGTTCTTAAGAAGATAGCAGGCCTCCCTCCTGACCCAGGTATCCTCTGTAAGGCTCTGCTTGATGTCCTCTCATCCTGAGGTCCTGGAGGTTCTGTCTGCAACAGATGAGCCTGACGGAATGTGAACCCATAGAAGGAGGAAAGCTTCAGAGAGTTAGGGACTCTGTCCTCCATGCAGGAGGGGTTGATTCATGACAGGTCTGTAATTTGCTTCCAGACAACTGGGCTCAGCATTGACCACATTCCTTTATGGCCTTCCCTCCCTCCCCCTCCCCCCTCCCTCCCTCCCTCCCTCCCTCTTCCTTTAGAGTATGATGTGGAGCACTTCCTTTTACAGGGGAACAGGACAGCTATGGTTAGCATCAGTTGTTTGAGCCTTACAGAGAGCTTGCTGGCTATGATCATTGCCCGTATGGTCAAGGGAGATGCTGGTGAGGGCTGTGAGTGGGAGGGAGACCTGCCCATGGATATTCAGGTGAGTGACGTCCAGTGTCCTAACCTTTGTCATGGTTTTTATCCAGGTGCGTCCCCAATCAATAGTGAATGTATTGGTTGGCTTTGTGCATGGGAGTCTTAAAATCCAGTGCTTTCTTGTGCACAGCAAATGGTTGGGTCTTATTTTGGATCTGCTCTGGCAGTTTCTGTTTTTGTGGGTACATCTAGAGTGTTTTCCCCTTGCAATCCTTTTTGGCCTAGGTAATTTTCACATGACCCCAGGTTTAAAGGTATATAGAACAAGCACACAAATCAAACATGTCCTGAGAAGTCGTAAGAAATCTACTGTAAAACAACTCTTTTATGTTGATATAATTTTGGCATTAAAGATTAAAATAAATTTAAATATTAATGAGAAAGCTGGGCTTTTTATTTTTACGTAAAGAATTAAATATGAGCTGAATATTTATACTGAGAGATGGAGTAAGGACATCTTTAATACATTTCAGAGCTGGCTAATATTTTAATTTCATAATCCTCAAAGCTTCAAATACTACTTTGCATAAATATATATTATGCCAAATAACAAAAGCATACTTAGGGCCATTTCAGAAGTTGTAAATTTTATCTTAATCGTGAGTCAAAATTCACTGAATGATTCTTTATGAAATATGTTAGCAACACAACTGGCAATTAAGAAATATTTATTATGTTTATTTATTTATTGTATGTGTCTGCACATGCGTGAAAGTCAGAGGACCACTTGCAGGACTCACTTCTTGCCTTTCACTATGTGGGTCCCAGAGACTGAACCCAGCAAGCACCCTGACCCACTCAGCCATCCTGGGGGCCGCAAGTAGCATTTTTAAAAATCTAACATTCTAACACCACACAATCCAAAGATACACTACTTGCATATTCACATGCTGAACAATGACGGTAGGAACATTTGAAAAGCTTTTGTTTCCTTATGGAAGAGCAGAAAATGCAGCAGCCATGAGATGAAGCTGGGTGCTCCCTGCAACCTCAGGGGCATTGCAGAGTGCAGAGTGTGGGTGCTGTGTGTTCAGAGTTAAGGCTGCAGTGACGCCGTGGGATTATGGTTTGATTTTGAATGGAGTTTTGGGTCTTATGCATCCAGGTATTATTGTTGTCAGTTTTCCCCTGGCCCCCACATGCAGTTGCAGGACCCCAGAAGGGGGCAGCGGCCCGCTGTTGAAGCCGCTGTGCTCCGGGTGGTTGAGTTAGAGCTGGTGTAGTTGGCTGGTGTCGAACCAGTGAGTTATTGTTCCATCGTTGGTCTTCTTAGTCACTGATTATGTCTTCTACCCTCTTTCTGCCTTTTGTAGCTTAATCTTCCCATTTTCTCTAAGAGGAGCTCAATTTGTTCCTCTCCTCACAGAGTTTGCAACATACATTTTTAAGTTGTCTAAGTCCAGTTTGGATGAACTATAGTATCAGCACGGGTTCCGCTTAGTCTATAGCAGAGATGCTCAACCTGTGGGTTGCGACCCCTTTGAGGGAATGACCCTTTCACAGGGGTCGCCTAAAACCATTAGGAAACACATATATTTACATTGTGATTCATGACAGTAGCAAAATTACAGTTATGAAGTAGCAACAAAAATAATTTTGTGGCTGGGGGTCACCACGACATGAGGAACTGTATTAAAGGGTCCCAGCATTAGGGAGGTTGAGAATCACTGCCCTATAGTATGCTGTGGGGTCTGAACGCTCCCCCTACCCCCTGGCCCCTGGGCCCCAGGAGCCTGTCCCTGAGCTGCACACACCCAGCACACTATTCTTTTAGCTCCAGCAAACTGGCCTCGGTCAGATCAGTTAAGAATAGAAAGCGCCAGTTTTTTATTGTGTTTACTTCTCCCCTCTAGAGTGCTTTCCTTTTTTATATAGATCATAGTTATAAAATATTTTATGTTTTTCATTTGCTCATTCTCCTGTTTAGTCTGAGCTCTTTTTTTTTTTCTTGGTTTTGTAGACCATGTAGTCTCACTGTGTAGGCTGGTCTGGAACACCTGCATAGCCCACCCTGGCCTGAAACTCAGAGTGATCCACCTGCCTCTGCCTCCCGAGTGTTGGCATTAAAGGTGTGCACTGCTTGTCCAGCTAGACTGAGTTATTGACCTTCGGGTCACTGGGCCTCTCTCTGAAGCATTGCTCTTATTAGCCGCCTAAAAAGGGGAAGTCTGCAGGGTGTGATGGATTCTTTGGTTTTCGGTCTCTGAGGTGTGTTTCACAGGTGACTGAATTGCAGGGTGGCTCTCCCCTCTAATCATTAGTTTGCTCCGTTCTTTCTCATGTCATTTTTGCAGAGATCTCTGCTGAATTCTTATCTTTGTTTCTCTGTAGCCAGGATATTTCCCTCCTGGTCTTGTTTCAGGATTTTTTTTTTTCCCTTTTTCATCCTTGATCATCTGCAGCTTGCATGTGATATACTCAAGTACAAATTCAGTTGGTGGATCTGCGGTTTGGGGGTCTGGTATTCGTTTGCGGAAGACTACACATGACTTCAAATAGTCCTGTGGTCTTCCTCTCCTCCTTCCATTCCCCTGTGTGTTGGCTAGTTTTATGTCAACATGACGCAAGCTAGAGTCCTTGCAGAAGAGGGAACCACACTTGAGACAGTGTCCCCACCAGATTGGCCTCTGACAAGCCAGTAAGCAAGCACTCCTCCATGGGCTCTGTCTGCATCAGCTCCCACAGCTTCTGCCTCCAGGGGCTTGCCCTGTTTGAATTCCTGCCCTGACTTCCTTCAGCGATGGAGCCTGATGTAGAATGACAAGCTGAAATTAACCCTTTCTTCCTTTTGGTTGCTTTTGGTGTGTTTGGTCACAGCTGTTAACCCAGCTAATACACCTCAATGTTCTGCAGTTGAAACTGCCCCTCGGTCCTTGGACCATCTGGTTCCTTTTTCCATTGCTTCTCAGTTTGGACATACCGAGTTAGTATCTGTGGCTCACAGACCCTCTTCAGTTTGGGATACACTGCTGGTGCACCTGTGAGCTCACAGGTTCTTTAGCTCTGTGCAGTCCTGTAAGAGCACATGGAAGGCTTGTTTCAGTTCCCCTGTGGTGTTTTTTCCCCCCTTTTTGGACATCTCTTTTTCCTTTCCTGAATTTTTCATCTTTGCTTACAGACCATCTGCTCTTACATGCTGTCTACTTTTTCCTCCGAGGCCCTTTGCATGTTATTCAGAATTACTTTAAAGTCTACGTCTGGGTCTAACCCTGATGTCTCCCCTTTACTATACCTTATATTGGTTTGTTGGGAGCTGGGCTGATGCAGAAGGAACTGGAGATGGTTCTCAGGAAGCTGGTCTCTGCTTTGGGCTCTCTGTGGGGCATCACTTAGCCCTAGGACCTCAGTTCTCTGATGGATCTAAGAAATTTTCTTATTTTCATTTTGTTTATCTGTCTCTGGATACCAAGTTTCTTATGGGTTGGACCAGAAACTATAAAATTCATTCATTTCTCCCTACTCCTTCCTTCCTTCCTTCCTTCCTTCCTTCCTTCCTTCCTTCCTTCCTTCCTTCCTTCCTTCCTTCCTTTATCATCCCCATTTCCATTGGGCATCACTTCAGTAATGTGTCCACGTGGCAGGTAATGGTCTTGCCCTGACTGGAGCATCTCTTGTTTTGAGGACAGCAGGGTGGGGGTGGTTGGACTGGGCCCTTGGTGGCGAGGCCGCCTGGTATCTCAGAGCCTGCCCATTCAGAGACCTCACTTGCTTGTCCTATGCTGCTTTTGGACATAGCAGGATGATCAGGGTCAGTACCAATTCCCATTTTGAACTGGGTTACCTAGCACTTGGCTGGCGTGTGCCTCAGTTTCCTCACCTGTAACGAGGATGACAGAATTGACTCTGTATAGGAGGGACAATTCACTATGAGACCGAGCCATCCATCTCAAAGTGTGGCGCTGCCCTTGCTCCAGAGTTACCAGCCTGTGGGGGTGCAGTGCCTCCTGCCTCTTGTCCTCTGCTGTGTGCTTCAGGCTCTGGGCTGAGAACCTGGGATGCCTTTAGAAACCACCCATGTGCTGCATGGAGGTTTGCATGCAGTAGTTCACAGATGCACAGGTGAGGTCCTGCATTCTCAAGAGGTCAGGACTGGAGCAAGGCTACAGTGTGACCCTCTGGGGGCATCATTTGCCAGTTGGTTGGAGATGCTGTTCAGGCCTCAAGGATGGTGAGACTCTGCCCAGAACATCTTCCAGGTGATTCTGAGGTAGCTTCAGTGAGCCAGGCTTGTGAGGGGTAGGCCTTCTGAGGGTGAGGCAGGTGTTTAGCTCTGGGGTGCCCAGGCTAGGGGGACACTTACTGTGTGTTCACTCAGTCTCTCTTCTCCCCATACAGAATCGCAAGTGATGGTGTTCACGGAGGACAAGTGGAGCCCTGCACGACTGGTTAGCACAGCGGAGCTGGCAGCTGTGCTTGCTGGTGGGCGGGCGTGAACCTCAAGACCTCAGCGTCTCACTCCAAGAGGCAACATGTCTAAAAAGGGACGCAGCAAGGGTGAGAAGCCCGAGGCAGAGACGGACTCTGTGCAGATGGCCAATGAAGAGCTGCGGGCCAAACTAACCAACATCCAGATAGAGTTCCAGCAGGAGAAGAGCAAGGTGGGGCGGGGCCTCTGGTGCCATCCCAGATTGGGCTGTGAGCACTGGGCTGTGAAGGGTGTATTACTGGTCTTGGAATCTTGGCTGCCCCTCCTGAGAACAAGAGGTAGAGGCAGTTGTACAGAGTACATGGTAGCACTTTTTTTTTTTTTTAAACCACATGCTGCCTGTGACTTGATGGGGCTACAAGATTCTTTTTGTTCCAGCTTCCCTTTCCTGCAAGATGGGGTGGTGGTGGTCGCAGTAGGGGTTATAGCAAGTCGTCTATGAAGAGCCTGCCTCTGTCACGGGAGCTTTCTCATCCTCCAGTATGAGCTTTGGAGCCTGTTGGAAGAGCCTGGCTGGGGACCCACATACTTCAGGAAAGCAGTTAAGGCACTGATGTCTCAACCCAGTACTGTCTTGGAGTCTCCAGCTTTCTGAGTCACAGACTCAGTGGCCTCCCTCCTCAGTTCAGCCAGACTGGCTTCCTGATCTGGGTGATGTCACTGACTTAAGTCACTTGTTCTGAGCTTGCAGGTGATGTACGAGTTCAAGGCTGTCCTAAATATTTGCTGTAACAGCTGCAGGGGAAAGCCCCTTGCCATAGCCTTTGCTGTGGCTGTGGTTGTGACATGGGAGGATCTGAGGTCCCTCATGACAAGGAAGTCACAGCTGCACGATGGATCCTTGGGGAGCTGGTCATGTCACCTTCACAATCAGAAACAGAGCAGTTAGTATGGGCCAGTGTCCAGCTTGCTTCCTCCACTTTTATGCATTCCTGGACACCCTGCCCAGGGTGCTCCCTACTGCAGAAGGGTCTTCCCATATCAATTAATGTAATTAAGATAATCCCTGACAGACATGCCCAGAGGCCCATCTTCACATGACTCTAACATCTGCCAGGTTGGCAGCTAACACTAACCATCACAGATGGGATTTGAATCCAATATGATGTCCTCCGTTTATACTAATCTCTTTATTATAGGTCTTGTCACCAATCTAATACTATCCTAACACCCTAGTATTTAAACTTTAGCTTATCTGTTCTGGAAGACATTACTGAGACCCAACACCCGGTTAGCCCTGGTCTAGCAGGTGCTACAGTATGGCTTACAGACCCATGGGAATCTCCTATCACCAGGCTGCCTCTCAGCTCTGGGACTTGGGAATCTCCACCTAGCCATGTCCTGGCTGCCATCTCCTCCATGCCTCCCCCTGTAGTCTCCATAGGGCTTTGCCTGTGTGGTCACTGGGACAAGTTCTGTCCTCAGGGAACTCAGTGGAGCATCCCCCAGACTACCATGAGAAGCACTAATGTGGAGTTCCCAATATCATTTAGGCAGCATGGAACATGATCCCACACTAACCAGGCAGATCATGTTAATGTTAATGGTGTCCTTATGTTAGCAGAGGGCCATTAAGGGCTTCGGGGTGAAGAATGTGGGGCAAGTGTTCATTCCACCAGTCATCCAGCGAGGGACCTGCACGTGCTGTTGTGAGCTGGGTGACATACATTTGCCATGAGGTGACTCGGAAGCAGCCCCTTCCCTCAACTAGTGGTGAAGAGATGTGCAGGAGCTAGAGGTGCCATGGCGCTCGGCACGTCAGAGGTCTCAGCACATGCAGGGCAAGCTGGGCCTGTGAAGGCTTCTCGAGACCATCTTAGAGCTGGCCCCAAGGATTTTGCTGGCTGGGGAGGAAGCAAATAGATTCACACAGCCTCAAGTGTTCAACATCCCCCATGAACAACCCCAATGCCAGTTGGGGACAGGGTGTGATGGACATCTGGCGGGCAGGGTAGAACTCTAAGCCTGAAAAGGCCCTAAGTCTGAGGTCATGCAGGGGCAGTAGAGGAGAAGCCGTGCAGGTTCTGGTGTAGCTTCCTGGTGATTTCTTAGATTTCATAGCAACCAGTTCATGGTGTCCACCCTGAGTCAGACATTGACCCTACTCTCAAGGGGCCAGATGGCCTTGGTGGGGTGGGAATCTTGCTCCCAGACCTTGAGTGTCAGGACTCTGGGCTCTTATAGTAGCCGCTGTCACAGATCCCAGGCCTTTGGATGTTGGGACCCTTAGCTCTTTGGGCTTGACAGCTCTCCGAACTCTGCCAGCCACTAGGAACTGCAGCCTCTGGCCTTTGGCTCCTGAAGCCTGTCACCTTCTGCTGTCTTGACTCCTCTGCTTCTCCGTGCTTCCACTGTCTTGAGCTGTCTCCTGCCTCTGCTCCCTGCAGTCTTTGCCCTGACGGTCACTCTCTGTGACTCTGCTGGCTTCTTATTCTGGTGCTGCTGCTGACACCACCAAGGCAGCAGCTGCCCACCCCCACTCCCCGCAGCCCTCTGCTGCCGCCCTTACCCGCTCAGCCTGCCCTACCTGTAGTGAAGTGCAAGGCAGACAAGACTTCGCAGGAGAACCCCTTAGAACACCAGGGGGCAGCACAGGAGGGTGTGTCCTGCTGGGTCAGAAAGTGAAAGGTATGGCCTGGTTGTATCCTGGAGGGGCCGTGGCAAGGAGTGGCATGCAAATGTGGTATTAATACTTTCTACCAATCACAGCACAACCTCCAGGCCTACCAAGGTCCAGTTACAGGCTTTTCACTGCATCAGTTACAAGCTTTCTTGTGTGAAGGAAGTGCCCCCCTCTAATGAGACAGCTGCAGGGTGAACTAGGTCCTCTAGGTCACGTGTTAGTTACTCTTCTCCCTGCTGGGACAACAAAGATTCTGACAGAAACAGCCTAGGGGTGGGGAGCTTTATGGAGGACAGGTTTTTTTCTGACCCACCTTTTCAGAGGACTCATCCATCATGGCAGGGGAGGTGTGGCAGAGCAGAGCTGACAGTTCCTGTCAGGGAAGCAGAAAAAGGAGGCGTGCCAGAGCCTAGCTTGAGTTCTCCCTCTCCCTCTCAGTCCGCAGAATCATAACATTTTCAACACTGTTCAAGGTTCAGAGTCTCTGCTGAGACTCAAGGCAATCTCTTAGCTATGAAACCTTGTAAAAAATAAAACAAACTTACATGTTTCCAAAACATAATGGACCAGGGCCATGAAAGGAGCCGTGGGAACAAAGCAAAACAGACTGAACCTCTGAAGGGCAAACTTGAAATCCTGTAGCTCCATGTCTAGCATGTGGTGTCGTGGTATGAGCTCTGAGGATGTGATCTCTGAGGACCTTGGGTAGCCCCCCACTCCCATGGCCTTGTCATCTGTAGCCCCTGAGAGCTGTGTCCTGGGGTGGCCTCCCTTGTTGACTGCAGCTTTCCTCAGCAGATGTGCTCAATTCCTGGCAACCTCCAATATCCTGATATCTGTACTGTGGCTCAGGCTTCACCCTCAAGTATCACACATTGCTGGTACAGTGGTTTCTTGAAGGGACACTCATGTTACCACAGGGTGCCTGGCTTCTCAGACTTCTCTTACAAATCTAGGTAGACATCTACCAAGACTCTATAACTCTTGTATTCTACATGCCTGTAAGACCAACGCCAATGGACAGTGCCTAGTTCAGCATCTAGTTAAGAGCAGACTTAGAGCCCTGGCTGCTGTAGTCCCTCAGTGTGTGCCTGACAGACAGCTGAGCCTAGGGAAGCACTTCCCTTCACAGCTGTGTGTGAGCAAGTTCCCCAGCTCTTGGGTCTTCTCTAGGGAAAGAAAGTCTTTCAAATGAGTTCAGATTTCACACCCAGAGGCCATTACTGGTGGAATCCGACCAGGTCTCTCTTTACATGGTGCTAAGTCCTCCATTTCTCATTAATTGTAGTGATTTCTACCTACCATTCCCTCCTTGTCTACAAAATTCAGCTGCCTCCTTTTCTGCGCAAACAGCGTGCTTTTCACATTTTTCTCTGGTTCTTGCTCCCCATTTCCATAGAAAACCAGAAATTGCCAGGGTGTCCTGAATGACCTGCAGTCCAGGGGCCGACACAGCTCTTGTTCCCGTCTGCAGTCTCCTGAGCGCAGTGTTCACTGCCTGCCCTGTTCCGAGCCCCCACCGGAATCACCCACTGAGCCCTGCTTGCAGTGGCCTAGGGCTTCTCTAGCCCACCTTCCAAACTCTTCCACATTCCTCCCACAAACCCATCCAAGACCTAAGAACTACGTCATCAGGTTTAGTCGCAGCAATGACCCTGCTTCTCCTGTCAGTTTTATGTGTTAGTTTTTTTCTTTTTCACGATTATGACAACATTGCACAGAAACTACTGAAGAGAGGAAAGTCTTACTTGACTCCCATGGCTTTAGAGAGTTCCATACATCGTGGCAGGGAGGTGTAGCTGAGCAGAGTGGCAACTCGATGTGGCAGCCAGGAAGCAGAGAAAGGCATGGTGCTCAGGTGGCATTCTCCTGCCCCCCTTCTATTCCATCCTGGTCCATAGCCTATGAGATGGCACCACCCACATTCATGTCTTTCTCCCATCATTTAAATCTCTTTGGAAATGCCTTCACAGTCACCATCTCTGAGAGGATTCTAAACCCACTCTGTGAAGCTTGGCATCACACAGTCGTCTGAGGCAGACATAAGTCCTGACTCAGCGACAGTGTTCTTTGCATGTGGAGTGTGTTGTCCTTAAGGCATCTGTGGACTGTTTGAGTCTTGGTGTTCTAGCACTAAATTCACCAGGATTCCAGCTCCAGTCCTGGGGGGAGGTGACCAGTGACGGCTGGCATCACGTGCTGTTTCTGTGGTTGCATATGATGTCAGGCGATACTGATCTCATGCATCTGCCTCGGGGTTGTCATTTTGCATCTTTCCTAGTTATTAAAGGATGGATGTGCCAGTACCGACATGATGCCATAAAACTCACCTAAAATTAATTCCCCCTAGTTGGTTATAAATTGAGTGGTCTGGGGAAAACATTGCTGTTTTCTTCACAAGTCTGGTCCACCAGAGGCAGTTTGCAGCATGGTCATGCTGAGAACAGGTCCTGGGGCCAGAGAGGCTCAGCCCTGATAATCAACACACACACACACACACACACACACACACACACAGGATCCCTCTGTGGGGGCTTCTTATTCTTAGTCTATTAATAAAGAGCTTAAGAACAGACTCAAATGGGAGCACAGGACTGTTTTTAAGAGAAACCCTCTATGTCAGGCAAGCTGTAAACTTCATCTGCTGCCAGAAGGAGAGAAGGGAAAAGCCGCTCTGGCAAGGAGGTCAGACACAAGCTAACAAATAGCCACATGGTGGGGAGGGAGAGAGCAGAAAAGCCCAAGACATTTCAGGAAAATGGGCAGACTGGCATCCCTACAGGGTTGCCAACTATGAGCTTCTGCACTCGGGGTGGGAATTCTGGGAAGGAAAAGGACCGTATTTCATTTAAAAAACTAATTACTCCATCCATCTCTTTAGCATGGCTTAAGGTGAGCCCACCCTCCATCCTTAGCTGGATGGCAGTAGCCCAGCTGTTATGTTAGGTCTCCACCCTGCCCCGCCTGGGTGGCTGTGTCCTCTGTGACTCAAGTTCCCTGCCTGGGGACACTAGAAACACTTTACTGTTTCGAATCTTCCTGGCTTTGGTGAGAGATGGTTTCTGTTCTGTTGGTCACTAGTTTCTTGTCCTTCCTCATACAGTTTAGAACTCAAAGGTCTTCAAGGCTTGGCTCTCCAGGGAAAAATCATAAAACACGTTGGGAAGGAAGATCCTGAATGGGGTTTGGGGTGGAGGGCAGGGCTGTGGATGTGGCCTGCAGGGGGAGTTAGAGGGTGGAGACTGGAAAAGTTTGGGGCTGAGGCTACTTACCCCGGAGGGCTCTGACCCCTAACCCCTGCTGCTTCTGTTCTGGCTGCAGGTGGGCAAGCTGCGGGAGCGTCTGCAGGAGGCCAAGCTGGAGCGCGAGCAGGAGCAGCGGCGCCACACGGCCTACATCTCCGAGCTCAAGGCTAAGCTGCACGAGGAGAAGACGAAGGAGCTGCAGGCGTTGCGCGAGGCGCTCATCCGGCAGCACGAGCAGGAGGCAGCTCGGACCGCCAAGATCAAGGAGGGCGAGCTGCAGCGGCTGCAGGCCACGCTGAATGTGCTGCGCGATGGCGCCGCAGACAAAGTCAAGACTGCATTGTTGGCCGAGGCGCGCGAGGAGGCTCGCAGGACCTTTGATGGCGAGCGCCAGCGGCTGCAGCAGGAGATCCTGGAGTTGAAGGCGGCGCGCAAGCAGGCGGAGGAGGCACTCAGCAACTGCATGCAGGCGGACAAGGCCAAGGCCGCGGACCTGCGCGCTGCGTACCAGGCGCACCAGGACGAGGTGCACCGCATCAAACGCGAGTGCGAACGTGACATTCGCAGACTGGTACGTGGCGTCTCTCCCTACAGCACCCCTTCCCTCGGGCACATAGCAGTTTATGTGCTCCAGGCACGGTTGGAGGTACTGGGGTGCCCACAAAGTCCTGGCTGTCCCCGGGGTGCGAGTCGGCTTAGCATGGCAGGCCTCTCCTGTGGTATGGTTCTGGGCAGATCTGCAAACTGTGGGGAGCAGTTTCCTGGTCTCTGTAGTGGGGCTTGTGGATGGCGGCCGGGGTGCTTTTAGAGAGGCAACATGCTGCAGAGGCAAGGCTGGAGGTTCAGCCCTTACATTCATCTGGACAGGGAGTGGGCTTTACGTCTGGGTCTTTCCCAGGAAAATGTAAAGCGCAAAAAATCGGACTTTTAAAAATGGGGTAGGGGGGAGGGCTGTTAAGTTTAGATGACCCGCATCTCGGAGGCGGGTGAAGGATGGGCTTCCCCAGGCATTGACCCCACTACGGGTTAAGAGATGAGCTGCCTTCTCAGGAAGGAAAATGGGCAGACAGACGGACAGCCGAATTGGGTGAAATGCTTGCTGTGCAAGCCTAAAGACCTCAGTCTTCAGGAACCCTTGGTGGGAGGAGCAAACCGATTCCTGTGAGTTTTATCCTCTGACCCTGCACGCATGCCGAGACACATGGACTCCCAGATTCAATACACATGTCATATGAACGCACAGTGATGATGATGATTGCAATAACAGTAATACTAAATATTAAAATCTAACCTCCCCAAAAGTAGAACAAGGAAAATTATAAAGAATAAGAATCACTGAAGACAAAAAAAACCAATAAAGAAACCAACAAGTTCAGAAAATAGTTAAAATTGGTAAATCGACTCAATGCTCACACTATGGATGAAGGGAAAAGTGAGGGGAGGGTAATGGAGAGTGAGTGCTGACACTGTAGATGGGTTGTGTGGGCTGACAGACAGATGTGCTTAGACGAAGTGGCAGCTGCCCCTGCAAGATCAACACCATAGGGTAGAATTAAGCCTGTAGCTCATGGCACTTCCCCACGGAGACGAGCCTAGGCCTGGTGCCCTCACAGGAAAGGCTTTCTCGAACATTTATGGAGGAAATAAAATGAATCCTGGTTGCACCATCTCCTTGCCTCGGTGCTGTGAAAACTGACAAAAGGCCCTCAGGAAGGAAAGCTCATTTGTGCCACACGGTTTAAGGGTGCAGCCCATCCTGGAGGGGACGGTGGCGTGGGGCAGGAGCAGGAGACAGCTGTGCACACACACTGCATTCCGGGGAAACAGGGAGAGAGGAATTCCCCAGAAACTAGGGTGAGGGGCTTCCTACTTCAGTTAAACCTCTAGAAACATCCAGAGGTGTGTCTCCTAGGTGATTTTAATCCTGTCAAGGTGACAGAGATTAACCCTCACAGTTAGCAAAGACATTCAGGAAATAGAGGAGTAGAGAGGTATTCAAAATCTTTATGAGGCCAGCACAACCTATAATCCAAAGCCAACGATGTGTGAAGAATTGGGGGGGGGGGCGGGCATGTTACCTTTTAAGAACAGAGCTATAAGAATACTAATTAAATATTAACAAAGACCAGGGCTATAGTGGAAGGCTAAGAAATCCAGGGCTACATGAACTGTGGACTGGTGGCTATGGAGCCCCCATGGGACTGGACTAGGCCTTCTGGATACGGAAGATGGTTGTTTGGTTGGAACTGTTTGGGGGCACCCAGGCAGGGGTATCAGGATCTGTCCCTGGTCTATGGGCAGGCTTCTGGAATCCGGTGCCTGTGGTGAGACACCTTGCACAGCCTTGGTGCAGTGGGAAGGAGCTTGGACCTGCCTAGGCTCAGTGTGCTGGGCTCTGCTGACTCCCCATGGGAGACCTTGATTTGGGGGATGTGGGGATGAGGGGTGGCTTTGGAAGGAGGGCTGGGGGGTGGGAGGAGGGGGGTGTCTGGATAGCATGTGGAGTGAGTAGAAAATTTCTTAATAAAGAAAAATGAAAAAAAAAAAAAAGAAATCCTGGGCTAGGTTGAGTTACTTATACAAATGTAAAGATCAATGTAGTATTGCCTGATTTAAAGCCAGAGAGTATACTTCATTTATTTATTTTTGGTGTTTCGAGACAGGGTCTCACTGCATAGCCTTGGCTGGCCTGAAGCTTGCTATTTAGATCAAGCTGATCTCAAACTCCTAGAGATCTCTAGAGGCTTTAATCTGGCTATGAAAGAAAGGATTAAACCTCACATGTCCGTTTTCCTCAATTCATTCCAAGCATTTTAAAATTCATCTTCCCGACACACTCTTAACATATCTGAATTAAAACAGAATTGCTCTAATCTGATAAATTGTTCTTTTGAAAATCTGCTAACAATGTTTGCTGTAGTGTTTGTGAAACAGCTGAGGCTTCCCACCCAAGTTCAAGACCAATACAAGTGACTGTTAGCACCTCTTCTGTTCAGCTTTGCACTAGCTGAGGGGTCAGTATACAGAAGACCACGGAAGAAGGGGAACCTAGTTATATGGGAATGCTGCCATGATGCTGCAGGAGTCCAGGGCTGTTTCGTAGCACAGACGGGGTCATGATGGTTCTGGAAGTGAGAAAGCCAAGGTACCACCAAGTTCTATGTCTGGCAAGCGCCCAATCCTTGCTCCCAAAAAGATGTTACCTGCACAGCCATGTCCTCAAACAGTGGATGGCACAGAATGACAAAAGGGAGGCACATGGTGGCTTCAGCTACTCCTACAAGGACGTTAATCTCATGACTTCTCAGCGCTAACAAGCACATTTGTCCAAGCTCTGATACTAAGTAGATACAAAATACCTTTTGTTTCTATGCACCAGCAGCGGACAGCGGGAAAGGGAAACACTTTTAAGCAGCAGGGAAAAGCTCTGTGGGAGTTCTGCCCGTCAGAGGAGTTAGAGCTAAGTAAACAGCTTCCATTGATGAGAATGCTGATGAAGGTCAATGACAGCCTCCCAGAATCCAAGCGAACTTTTTCCGTAGGCTATTGTGAGAATCTTCCTCTGGTGTGTGTGGGGGGGTGGGGTGGGTGAGTAGGTAGGGTGGGGGGTTGGAGGGCGGGGATGATGGTGACGACTAAGCATTGTCTTACCCGGTCCTCATAAGCTCCCAAATGACAGATCAGTTGGATTCCCCAGAATTCATCCAGGGGAACCCATGAGTTTGGGTTGTGGCAAGGCTGTGGGTAACGGTAATGCAGCTGCGAAGGAGGGTTTGCACCCAGCATGGATGATGGCTTCCCTAGGCCTGTGCAGATGGAGCGCCTCTCAACACTCCCGAAGCCTGCATGTTGTAGCTCCGTCCTGAAGCTCCCAAACCAAGTTCTATTAGGGCAGAATTTTGTGAAACTGGGAGGAATGCCTGGTTATTCCGGGGAGGTTCAGTGACTGTCCCTACCTCTCCTACGTGGGGATGTCAGCAGGGAAGCCCAGCTGTGATGAGCTTTTGTGAGCAGACGCGGTAGACATTATGAAGATGGCATTTCTGTTTGAAGGGTAGGGCTGTGCAGCACAGACATTGCCAAGCAGATTCTAAGTCAGGTCTAAACATTTAAATGATCTGCAGTGTTAGGAATGTGTGTGTGTGTGTGTGTGTGTGAGAGAGAGAGAGAGAGAGAGAGAGAGAGAGAGAGAGAGAGAGAGAGAGATGTTGGGGGTTGAGCTTAGGGCTTTGTTTTTCGGAGTTACAACCTTGAAGAAGGAAACATATACAGGTGTCATATGCCTTATGACCTGAAAGAAAAGTATCGGCTCAGAACCCCCAAGACCAAGTTCTTAGCACAAAGGAGATTTATTTGCTTCAGAGAGACAAAGGGCAGGAGATAAGACACAAAGACAGACTCACGAAATTTAGATCATCTGCTGTGGAGCCTTTGTAGAACTGGACTAGGTTCTCTGCATAGCGAGATAGTTGTGTGGCTTGATCTGCTTAAGGGGCCCCCTGGCAGTAGAATCAGAGTCCATCCCTGGTGCATGAGCTGGCTTTTTGGAACCCATTACCTATAGTGGGACACCTCGTGCAGCCTTGATTAGGGGAAGGGGCTTGGACCTGTCTCTACGAAATGTACCTCCCCATGGGAGGTCTTACCTCTTTGTAAGAGGGAATGGGGCCATGGGCTGGGAGGGGGAGGCTGGAAGGGTGGGAGGAGGGAAGAGGGGGATCTTTGGTTGGTATGTAAAATGAATAAAAATTTTTGTTAATGAAAAAAAATCACCAAATGCAAAAAATAAAAATAAAAATGAAAAGAGAGAGACAAAGACAGGATGAGGGAGAAGGGGAAGAGAACAAGGGAGAGGGGGAGGGGGTATTTGTCCTGGAGGACAGAGGACCGACAGCCTCTGGATAGAGAGGAGACAGATGTGACCCATAGGCAAATGATAGTTTATCAAGGTAGGCAAAGGGAGAAACCCTATGTTAGGATGAGGTATTTAATTTTAATTGGGCATGTTAACTAGGTGAGCCAAAGGGGGCTTCTGATCACTGGACTTGGATACTTTGATGGATGGACCTTGGTAGTCAGCCTCAGGAGGAGGGAGTGGCCAAATAAGGAAGTAGACCTTGGTAGCTAGCTTTAGGAATGTAATCAATGTTTATTTATTAATTTATTATTATTTTTTAGCAAGGCAGAAGGAATGGGAGAGAAGGGCCAGGTCTGACAGAGCCAGGTTTGCTGTGCTCGAGCTGGCCAGAGGCCCTTTGTGACCAGATTACAGCAATTGAAACAGTGAGGCTGGGAATGAAGGCATGTCTAGAAACAGCCCTGTAAATACGTGATCACCTGACCTAGGAACAGGTTAGCTCTGTGGTGTAGTAGGAACAGGACGACATTTCAATACACAACACTCGGACGGTGGGATATCTCTATGGAATTGTTTCTACTGTGACATATTTATAAAGGAGACGATGCCTCCTACAGCCGAGAGGGTGGCTCAGTTAAAAAAACCGGTAGTCCCAGGAAATCAGCAGACTCTGTCTCACACACAAGAGCTTTGGGAAGCAAAGCAAACGGGGAGCAAGCCTGTCGGGGTGTGGGAATCCCAGCCCCAGCCCTGACACTCTTTGGAAAGGGGAGGATGGGGTCAACATGTTTTCCAAGGAATGGAAGCTAAGTGTCAAGAAAGCCATTCAGGCAAAGAGGGAAGAATGCCCAGGAAGATGGGCTTAAGGATTATCTGTGGTCCTTAATTTAAACCTCAAATGACTGCTTACATAAAGTATTGCAGTGTGTGTGAGACCTGGGCTGTTAATGGATTCACACTCCTGGAAATCCTCCCATCTCACCTGAGGCGTGAAACTGAGGGGATCCAGGACAAACAACAACAAATGAAAGAGGGCTCAGCCAAAAGCTGATTCAAGAAGTGAGGGGGAGATACCAGAACGTTTGTTTATACTTGAGGAAGATCGGAAGGAAGTGTCAGAGAAGATCAGGCGGGACAAGTCGAAGAGAGACGGCTGGGTAAACAAATCACATCAGCCCAACAGCACGTTGAGCACAGAAGGGCCAACCCTATTAAAGGAGACCTTCCTCCAGGAAGGTCACGCCTTAAGCACCAAGGCCTGCTTTCCCCGGAGGACAAAGAAAAAGTGTCTGCAAGTAGGAACTTAACACTAATGTGAGCGATGGTATAGTCAGTTACAGGAATATGACGCAGCAATGAAAAAGAATGCATTTCTGATGTGTCCTAGAACTTGGGTGGACTCAGACATGTGCCAGGAGAAGAAAAAGCCAACCCAAAGATGAGGTTGAAGCCAGACCAAGAGGGGCAAAGGGGACAGGATGGTGGCACTGGAGGATGAAGTGAGTGGAGGCTGCCAGCAGGCTGGGGCTGTGAAGAAGGGCCCAAAGAGCTCCCCTGGATATTTGATAATGTTTTCTTGTTGCCCCTAGTGGGTACACCACTCACAGATATCCAAGGCAGTCCCAGCCGGTACAGAGCTTGTATGTGAGCCATGTCCTCACTTGGCATGTTTTGGGGTGACTGGGATCAAATCAGAGCTGACGGTATAGAATCGCACCCTGCGAGGACTCTCTTTGGAGGTCTGACACTCTCTGTTCAACTGCACCGCCCTGTGCAGACTGAGCGCAGTACCTGAAGCTCTGTGGCCTCCGGCAAGAAGTTAAGTGGTACCAAAAGAGGTGGACAACAGCGGGATTTTTGAGGATCGGATATAACGCTCTGCTGTCTTCTGTGCTGATTCTGAACCAACCAAGAATCAATCAGAAATGTTGGCAGAGGAGAAAGTAACAAATTAGCTTCATCATCAGCATAGCTAGGCTAGAGAGTACGCAGTTTGGTAAAAGCCAGGACGGCTTTTAACTTCTCGTTCCTGTCCAGACTCTAGCACCCCATTGGACAGAACACCTGAGCCTGCAGACTAGGTCAGGCCAGTCTCCCGCTGGCCCTGGAAGATGAGAAGATAAAGGCAAAGCCGTTCATGCTCCGACTTCCATCCCTTGGCTCTATGGAGTTGAGTCACATCAAGGGTTGTTCAAGGAAAGCCATGTCCACACCCCACGAAGCCCGAAGGTGGTGTCCAGGTGTCCCCCAGCCCCAAGCATAGGCATTTGTCTGCGGGGGCCAGCGACTAGCAGTGAGTTAGTTAAGCAGATGTAGATATTGACTGGCTCTGCTCATTAGAAAAACCAGAGTACCTTTTTATACTGCTGGGTGTGGGAACCAGGAAGGCCTGGGGCCCGGGCTACCCTTGTCCATGTGACCTTTCTTTGCCTTTAGTTGGTATCACTGCTGCTAGGGGGACAGGATGGCTGTGGGAAATGTACCCAGTGACATTTGGTCTCACGGCAGAGGCTCGAAGAGAGCTGATGCTGCTGGATTGGGCTGGTCACCCTAGCAAACACGTGAGAGTCACCATCCCACTTGACCCCACTCCTTTAGCTGAGCACCTGGAAGGTCTCAGGAGGCAAGGAGCAGCAGCCAGCAGCAGCAGCGGCCATCACCAACTGATGCTTGTGGCACCTATGTTGTCCCAGTGAGAGGGCCACCAAGGTGCATCCATGACACCTAATGAATGGCCTTAGGGACTTTGTACTGGCTCTTCCATGCCCTCTGGTCAGGAGTGTTCATCCCCAGGCCTGTCATTGCTGCTCTTTTCTCTCTGGGAAACTCCCATGCCAGGCTCCCTCTGAGGGAGACTTCATGTCCCGGGTCCTCTCTGTGGGGCTGATTGTCTCAGCACCCCACCCAGACCAGACCCCAAGCCACCTACCTAGTCACCCAGGCTCTTTCCCATCTTCACTGTGGTATTTTTCTTTTTTCTTTATCTTTTTATTTTTTGTTTTGTTTTGTTTTGTTTTTCTGAGACTTGGTTTCTCTGTGTAGTTTTGGTGCCTGTCCTGGATCTTGCTCTGTAGACCAGGCTGGCCTTGAACTCACAGAGCTCTGCCTGGCTCTGCCTCCCGAGTGCTGGGATTAAAGGCGTGCACTGCCGCCGCCGCCCGGCCACTGTGGTATTTTTCACCTAAAATATTTGCCCACTTCCCAGTTGCTGTTTTGCTGTTTATGACTCCAGGGGCTGGACCAGTCCTGTTCCCCATGAGACCCCAGGCCCTGTGTGAGGCAGTACTGGTGCCCCAGACAACTATGGTAAGCTGCCACAAAGGACTCCTGCTCACCATCAGCCAAGGGCATGTTTAGACACCTGCAAGGATGCTTTCTCCTTGTGTCTGGTCACCTCTGCCTCCTGGGTCAGAGCAGTGGCATGTATGACAACGTACAGGGGCCCCTTGGAAGCGAACTTACGACAAGGTGAGAGAGTAAAGACTGCTCATTGTGGAGCAGTAGTGAGAGGAAGGAGGGAGGCGGGAACGTGGCCCAGGTGCCTCCAGATGCCTCCTCGTGTGCAAGGTGTGTTCATTCCCAGCAGCAGGAGACACTCTGCTCCTTCTATTGCTTTTTAGTTCACGTATGTGGGTGTTTTGCTTGCAATGTTTGTGCAGTGCATGCGTGCACTATCTGTGGAGGCCAGAAGGAGGGCATCCAACCCCCTGGAACTGGAGTTATAGATGCTTGTCAGCTGCCATGTGTATGCTGGGCCTCAAACCCCAGTCCTCTGGAAGAGTAACCAGTGCTCTTAACTGCAGAGCCATCTCTCCAGGCCCTAGAAACTCTGTTCTTAAAAAAAAAAATCTGTTGATACCAAACAACAAAACAAGCTAGGCCTGGTGGCACACACCTTTAATCCCAGGACTCCGGAGGCAGAGGCAGGTAGACTGCTGAGTTCGAGGCCAGCCTGGACTACATAGAAAGTTCCAGGACAGACAGGGCTACGTGTCTCCCCCTTCTCCCTCAAAAGAGCCTTGCTGATAGCAAGAGTGTGAGAGGGCAAGAGAGCTCTAGGCATGGTGATTCTAGGTACCAGGAATGGTCCCCAGGGCGTCGAGGCCACCCAGGGTGCTCTGGCTCACAGTTTAGGCTTTGAGTCTTTTTCTTAAAGATGCTGTGGTTTTCTGGTTTACTGCTGCCTTCCAGACCCTGGGCACACAAAGCTGTTTTGGATTCTATTATGTGCTTTGATGAGACCATGGTGGTTGTTTCAGAAACTCAAAAATGTAAAATTTAGTCTGTTCGCTGAACCGATGGGCCAGCCTGGAGTGGGGTTAGGCCTCAAAACCTGTCTTCGAGGGGATTACAGAGGGTGACATTTGAACTCAGGCCCATGAATCCGCCTGTCTTAGAGTGTGAAGGGCAGAAGGCCTGGGCAAGTCCAGGCAAGCCCGGAAGCAGGAAGGAGAAGGCGGAGCCGCCCTGAGCTGGTGGGGCCTGGAGCACAGAGGTTGAGCACACACCTGGAGTGGTGGGGAAAGTCTCCCCTAGGGAGAATGTAGACTCCCCTCTGGTTCCCTGTGTGGCCCTTGGACATTCTTTACTATCTCTGAGCCTCTGGTCTCATTTGTAATTAGATAATCACATAGAGCTTGGGTCTTCTGTTGGTTAAGGTGGCGGCACTTGTGGCTGGCCCAATGCCCACAGCTGCCATGACGGAGGAGACTGCTGGATGGAAGAGTCAGTGTACCATAGTTACCTTTTAGAGCTTTATTGAGAGAGAGAGAGAGAGAGAGAGAGAGAGAGAGAGAGAGAGAGAGAGAGAGAGAAGGAAGGACCGTGTGGAGTGGGGGTACAGAAGAGAGTGGACAAGAGAAAGGAACACACAAAGGGCCCTCCCACTCTTTAGGCTGGGACATCGTCACAGGCTGATGACATAATTAAGGACAGAATCCTTACAACTTCAGTGAGCCAAAACACCCAGTGGCTCCTGTTGCTGTGGTTGGTAGGAAACCGGGGCATCTTCATATAAGCAAGTGTATCTGCTTCCTCCTTTGGCTTGAACTTCCTTGGCCATACCTGGTTTCCTGGGGACAGGGAGTGCAGCCTTTGAGGACAGTGCTCTGCTGCTGCAGAGAAGGCCTGGCTGCAAACTTCATGGTTTAGTTGACAGTAACAGGACTCATTTCTATCACTATTCTTGGGTCTAGAAATCCAAAATCAAGACAACATCAGAGCCATGCTCCCCCTATAGGCCCCCATCTCTTCCAGCATCTGGTGGTAGCTGCCCATCCTTGGTGCTCCAGTCTCTGCCTTCACCTCTCCTGTCTCCCCACATCTGTGCCCCGTCCTGTCCTGCAGACACCAGTTCCTGGATTTGGGGCCCATCCTAACCTGTAGGTATCATCTTCCTGCCCACCATTGTATCTGCACAGACCTGATCTCCAAGTAAAGCCATGCTCTGACTTTGCAGGCTGGCATAGCACTTGGGGGGTACTGCTCACCCCATTACAAGTGCCAAGGATGACAGTGTGAGTGACTGTAGCGGTAGTGGTCTCTGCC